>NC_136495.1:56556575-56634075 GCF_053919585.1 Euprymna scolopes | reverse complement strand
ATAAATAAATAAGTGGATAGAGTCAACCGACCAGATTTCCCCCTCACTTTCCAAAGCCTAATCGTTTTTGGGTTTTTTTTTGTTTTTGTTTTTTTTTTTGTATAGAGAAACGAATTTAAACATGGGAAAGACTAAACTAAAATGAATCTATCGTTATGATAATTGTACAATGGAGGGGGTCTTTAATGTGTTTCTTATATATATATATATATATATATATATATATATATATATATATATATATATGTCAGGTCAGGTCATATGCTACTGGTACCATGTAACCCAGTACTACCTGCCTCATGGTCGGGTCACCGGCGACTAAACTGGTTCCCCCACCAGACTTGTTTGGTGAGGAGGGCGGCTAGTCTCCCTGGAGGATTAAAAACAAGACCTTCCAAAGGGCGAATGAACTCTTTTCTGGGTCAACGGCCAACTAGCACCGTGTATATTTGTGTGTGTGTGTGTGTATGTGTATTGGGGTGGAGAGGACTCCTGTAAGCCGCGGTGAAGGCAACCTTTCTAGGAGAAGCAAATCTCTGATTTAAAAACCATAAAACGGGAGACCAGTACCCGCATTAAGCTGGTCTGCAGTTTCATTTGTTGCTGGCTATCTTGCTCTTGCTTGCTGCTGGATCTCAACATTTTGAACCAAGAAAGAGACTTAGCTGTCGTACAAAACTAAGACTCTGTAACATCATATTTGTATAGATACTCCCTCAGGCATTTGGGCTCATGGATTTTAAATGTCTGAGAGAGTGGCACTCGTCTGACAAGACGTTGCAATCATATATATATATATATATATATATATATATATATATATATATATATATATAGTGTTTTGGGGAGGTAATATTTTTATATAAGACAATTCCAGCCAAATAACATTGCTCAATATACTTGATAGACCAAATTAAAAATTGCAGGTTTTATATTTCAATTCCTTTCAGAAAATATAATTTTCAAAACTAAAAAAATTATTATTTGAACAAGGATTACATCATTTAAAGTAATTCCCATGCTCCCTAGATGTTCGATGCAGATTCATCTGCATCAAAGGAAAGTCATTGGTAAAATATTAGTTCTGGATTGATATAATTTTGCTATTCAGCACATACATTGAAAATATATAAAAGATTAAAATCTTTTAAAGGCACATAGAAAGTAAAAATGGATTGAAACAAAAAAGGATATGGGATTCAGGTATCTGATTAGAGTGGGATTCCTGGAATTGAAAAGAATAATATTTTTAAGTTCTAGATTAGATGAAGATTTCCACATTGAAGTTAAAATCCAATTATGTTCAATCAAGAATCCAGAGTGAAAAGCAATAATCTTTTGCGAACATAGAATTTTTTACGTATAAAGTCCCATTTTTTGCTAATGTATAGTAAGTATAAGGACGTTCTCTTTTCATCCGGTAAAATCCACCAATTAGCAAGAATAGCCATGATGAAGTCATTGTTATTGGACATAAAACTGGTGAGAGTTGTTATAGTTTTAAGAGTAGAAATAAAATAAAGATGTTACACAAGCAGTAAGCCTTTTATTCGCTTTAATAATTTTCCATTGCTGTAAGAAAGTAATTAAAATTATGTAATCCTTGTTCAAACAATTTTTTTTTTGTTTGGAAAACTATATTTTTGGGATGAAATTTAAATATAAAACATGTAATATATATATATATATATATATATATATATATATATATATATATATACATAGAGAGAGGGGGAGAGAGCGACAGACACACAGACAGACAGAGATTGGAGCTCAGACGAGCACTTACCAGGAAAATAACGATAAAGCAGAGACAGGCTCGCAACGTCTCTTCTGTGAGAAAGAAGTTGACGAGAAGAGAAAAGGGTACCCTTTACTAGGCTATGAAGTCTATTTTGAACTCTGTCAAGGCAGGATAAGTTTTCTAGCAGCTCCTGTCGAGATGTAGTAACAGTACTCCATCCTTGGACGTAACTGGCTCTTATATAGATAGAGAATTACATTAGTAGGAAAATATCTACTGGATCGATAGAAGAATCCCACCATTTTTCCAGCAGTCTTGGCAATGGATTTTATGTAAATGTTCCATTTCAGATCAAGAGTAAACGTCAAGCCCAGAAGCTTGTCAAAACATAAAGCTCCTCCAACACGAGAATTATTCATTTCAATTGATACCAGATGGGGATCAGAGCGTTGATGCTGTAAAGATAGAACTTGGTCTTAGATGCATAAAAAGTAACCAGCCACCTCTTCCCCATTGTACCACGTGCTCAAGATCAGATAAGAGAGAATCAGAGAGAACTTGATCATGTATGCCCTTTGATGTACTGCCATAGATGGTAGTGTCGTCAGCATAAATGTCAACGAATAATCTAAGTATGTGTTTTGGGAGATCATTGATTTAGATCAGGAAGAGAGTTGGACCCAGGATGGACGCCTGAGGAACTCCAGCATTAATACCGAGAGCTTCTGATTTCCGCCCATCAACCATTACTCTTATGCCAGATGGTTTTAGATGCATTAAAAGTAAGCGGCCACATTTCCCCACTGTATCACATGCTCAAAGTCAGAGGACAGAGAATCAGAGAAAATTTCGTCGTTTGCGCCCTTTGATGTGCTGCCATAGATGGTAAGTGTCTACAAATGATGTAAGGATGTGACTTGGAAGATTATTAATAGAGATTAGGAAGAGAGTTGGACCCAGGATGGACCCCTGAAGAAACCCCAGCATTAATACTGAGAGCTTCTGATTTCCGCCCATCAACCACTACGCTTATGAACCTATCAGAAAGAAATCGATTAATAATTGAAAAGACATTTCCAGCTATACCATAGCTGGAGATTTTGTGAAGTAGACCTTTATGCCATACCCTATCAAAGGCCTTTGATATGTCAAGAGCAATTTCCCTACGAAGGAAGCCTCTGTCGAGAGATTCGCTAATCCTATGAGATATAACTGTAAGCACATCTGCTGTAGATCTAGCAAAACGGAAACCATATTGCATGACACTAAGAAGGTTATTTTTGCTGAGGTGGTTGACTATTTAATACAGATTCCAGTAACTTACTCATGACGCACAAGAGACTTATTAGTCTGTACTGAGAGGAAGATGACTGATCATCAGAATTCTTAAATACAGGACATACTGATGAGGTTTTCCAGCGAGCAGGGACGCAATTATCCTTAAAGCAACGCTTAAACAGCTTTGTAAGTATGGGACTTAGTTCTGGTTGAAGCTTTTTCAGCACTGTAATTGGAATGCCCTCAGGGCCGGTTGCTTTACTGGAATCAAGGTTTTTGTTTAGCTTGGCAACATAACGCATAAATATTTGTATGTTGCATAGCGTGTTTTCTGATACAGGAAGAAATACGGGAGGTTCGCAGCCGTAGTAGCATGGGGTAGAATTAGCTGCAAAGTTCTTGATGCTGACGAGATTACCTCAGGTCCATTGATGATAGTTGGGGCAGAGCATACGCTTCTGTTCAGGATGCTGTTTGCTATTTACCAAAACTGGTGGAAACTCAGCCACTGTTCAGCCATTTTGGACTTGACTGAGCATTCAACTTTCTTGCGTTCTTCATTACTCTTTTACAGTGGTTCCTATCAGTCCTAAAAGCTGCTTTAGTTTAAGTACATCTGTTCCATTGGAAGCAATGGAAAAAGTGATTTCTGTGCGCAATGGCAGCAGCACATTTCGGAAAGAACCACGGGTGGCTGTTAGTTTGGGGGGGATTTTTCGAGGGTATGAAACGATCTATACCTACAATTAACCATTCCATCAGGTCTGATACTATAGCGGGCACATCCTTTTTAAACATAGAACGCAGAGGTAGATTTGATATAAATGTACAAAAGCTATCTCAGTCAACCATAGAGTATCGATATACTGTACGATGGAGTGGTACGTCTTAAGACTTATTGCATTTCGTTTTTTTGTTTTAACTAATATAACTGAGTGGTCGGAAGATCTCAGTGAAGATAGAACAGAAGATGGACATAGCTCAGGGTAAGTTGTAAGGAAAAGATCTAAGAGACTTGCATGCTGACCGTTAGTATCGGGCACACGAGTGGGTTCGCGAACAATTTTATGAGTGAGGTCACAAGCAATGGGGAAATCGTGACAGAACCTCCCCTCATCATCTATCTTGTTTAAGTGGGTTAACCATTCCACATTGTGAACATTTGAAGTCTCCACTCACGTGAATGTTAGCCGAAGAATGCGCAGATAGAATGTGGTCAATTTTCACAGATATGCTCTTATAGATGCTCTACTGTTGTGGAGGTTGTAGAGGGCAAATATAATCGCAGTTTATATTCCGAAAGGTTTCGAACGCTAATTAATGCCTAGCGGTGCTCTTAGATATGTTTGGTACAGAAATTCATCCGCTAAGTATCGAAAATCGAAAAAATCCGATTATAAAAAATAGTTTTTCTCTCCAAAGGAAATAATAAAATCTCAGCAAATCATTTTCGAAAATCGAAATTATTCAATCTTAAAATGTCTTTTTCTCTTATAGATAAAAAAGAATTTTTACAAGTTTAGCAGAGGTAAGGTGTTGGAATAGAGCTTGATTACTTAATGATTCAAATATATTGGCGAAAAGAGAGAGAGGCTAATTGGGCAATAATTTAATGGGTCACTTCTTTCGCCAGAGTTTTTATAAACTGGTACAACAGAAGCAGTTTTCCAGCAGCCAGGAAATCAAAATTCGTTAAAGAGTTTAGAAAGAACAGGAGCGACCTCAGTAGAGCATTTTTTAATAGCACAGAGGGGATGAAGTCAGGCCCACATGCTTTTGAGGTGTCTAGGTTTTTTTATAATATAATGTACTTGGGAAGGCGTGATCTTCAGATCATCTAGCGTGGTTTCTCTCCGCAGAGGAAAATCAGGGAGGGAATGGCTTGCTGAGTCCAAGGTAGAGTTTGAGGCGAATTGACAGGCAACCATGTTAGCTTTCTCAGTTGCTGTGCAAACAACCTCATGATTGTTTGATAGCGGGGGAATTATTGATTGCCGATTATTTACTACACTGTTGTAGATTTTCAAGAAATCACGAGTTCCTAATTTTTGCGCTTCAGTGCGTTTTCTGGTGGTTTCAGTATATTTACTCTTAGCTGTTACTATTTCTTTTTTGCAATTATTTCTAGCTTCTATATACCTTTGTCTGTTTGTACAGGACTTATACCGGATAAATCTACGCTATGCATGTTGCCTCTGAGCAATGGCAGCTGCGTATATAGAAGTAAACCATTGGGGAGCGTAGGGGCTTACTATAGAACTTCCGTATAGGAACATGTGCTTCAATTGTTTTGAACCATTCAGTAGTCTCATTTGCGCACTGTTCTGCTGGAAGAGAAAAGATATTTTCCCCATGGGGCATCTTTGATGTAATCTCTAATGGCATCCCAGTCAGCCTTACGATAAAATTAAATATATCATTTAAAATAGCTGCAAATCGTTTCTTCATTTGCATATTTTAAAACTAAACGTTTATTAGAAATGACTGTTCCAGGGCATTAATCGTTAAGCTTAAATAGCAGCTGATCCGATATTGTAAACAAACACAGACGGAATTTGATGAACGACATTATCATTATTATTTTTTATTTATTTATTTTTATTGAGAATAATTTAACCGGTTAAATTATTCCTTGTATATAAAAAAAGATTTTCCGAGAGGTAGTTCATCCGAAAAAGTCTTGAAGAGCAAACTTTCTTTCCTTATGGAGAACGAAAATATGTGACAGTGTGTTTTAAGGAATAATTTTTTGATTAATCGGTAGCGGAGCGTTGTTCCATTTGATTGGTCAGTTGCTAACATCCCTGTCTTTAAATGGAACCTACCAATATGTTGTAATCAATCATTTCTTAACTATACCAAAAATATTGTACCCCCCATTTTTAGTAAAATGGAAAAGGCCGTTTAGTTTCAATTTTGTTAAAAATATATATGGAAGAAAGATAAACAAATTAAAACGAACAAAATTGGAATAAAAAAACAGGAAAATCATTAAACGTGGAAAAGAATTAACTTGTATTTTATTTATACATTAAAAAACGTGAGCATGTAGAAAAGAAAACCATTTTAACTTTTTTATACACACACACACACACACACACATACACACACACAAACATATATATATATATATATATATATATATATATATATATATATATAGTAATTTATAAAATATATATGGCGATTAAGCTACACTGAATATTCTGCGTTTCATCCAACTATAGGATTCGTCAGGCTTATGCGCGAATTCTGTCGTTGCTTCTTGTTTTTATATATGTTGAGGATTTCTAGTTGGCCAATCAGCTTTCTAGTATCCACCGCGCCCCAACATATATAAAAACAAGAAGCAACGACAGAATTCGCGCATAAGCCTGACGAATCCTATAGTTGGATGAAACGCAGAATATTCAGTGTAGCTTAATCGCCATATATATTTTATAAATTACTAACTAGCTCTACCTACGTATTGAGCACTTTTGAAGTAAATACTTAAAGTTTACGCATAAATCTATACTTTCGTATATTAAATTTATGTGAATAAATGAAGTAGTTATATATATATATATATATATATATATATATATATATATATATATGTGTGTGAAAGTTTTAACATTTATTACATACTAGCAGTTGCGTCCGGCTCTGCTTGGGCTCTATATACTGTTCATAACTTTATGTGCATATGTATATATTAAAAAGTGCAAACATGTACGGTAATGCCTTTCTATGTAATAGGCTTCCTTAACTGCCATAGAGAAAAGTTGGTAGAGACCGCAGACGTTAATTTTTTTAACTTTGACTTTAATTTTGACCCCTAAACATTTATTCTTTTCGGCTAAAATTAAATTACAATGTTTGACCCATGTCCATGTAACCGAGATCTAAAATTTCAAATGTTTAGACCCAAAATTGGTGGAGAAGTTTGGTAGATTTTGCAAATGTCCACTCTGTAAACTTTGACCTCTTGCAGCCAAATCTTCGCCCAACAACTGATTAAAACGCTTGCTGTATGTCTGAATACCCTTTATGTAAAATTTCAAATGTTTAGACCCAAAATTGGCTTAATAGTTTGCTAGAGACCACAAAGGTTAAATCTTTTGAACTGTGTCCCGTTGGAAGCCAAATTTTCAGAAAAAAAAACAATTAAAACTTGCCCTATATCTGAATATACTTTATGTAAAATTTCAAATGTTTAGACTAAAAATTGGCTGAATAATTTGGTAGAGGCCGCAAAGGTCAATTTATTTTTTAATTAAACCTCAATCATGACCCCTTAACATTCATTATTTTTGGCTCAAATCAAATTATAAAGTTAGATCCATGTCCAAGTTACATATATTTAAAATTTCAAGTGTTTAGACCCAAAATTGGCGGAGAAGTTTGGTAGAGTTCTCAAAGGTCAAATCGTTGACCTGTGACCCCTTAACAGTCAAATTTCTCGCCGAAAACCGATTAAAAAGATTTTCCCAAATCTTAATACCTCTTATTTTAAATATTGAGTCTGTAAACTGAAAATTGTTAGAGTTCTTTGGTAGGGAAATGTACAGAAACAGAAAGACAGACAGACACACAGACATTTTCACTCTGATAGATATATAGATAGATTTATTATGTTAATAAAAAGTGTTAAGAAAAACAAAATGGATGAAGTTTTATGTCTTCCCTAGGACGAGTTATTTTAAGCCAAACTACAAACCAGTTTAGATACAAAACGTTTTAACGCAGTTCTGAATTTTTGAGTTGAAATATGAATGTTTTTATTGTTTTGATTGTTCGGACAATTATTCTCATCTCGGTGTTATTGGCACACCATTTCTGTCGTTGAAACCTACGAGCTTCGTCATGTGTAAACGCCATGTTTTCTTTTGCAATTAAAAAAGGGGTTAGCTCTATATTGTAAGGAATCGGACCGTGAGTTTTAAGGTGTGTCTGTAAATTTAAAAAAAAGGTCAGTTTTCAGGAGTCACCAGGACTATTTTATGATTCAATTTTTAGCAGAATCCTTTTGCTAATTGTCAAGTGAAAAACTGTTTTGCAAAACCATGGATAGACAAATTACATTTTTTCTTTCTTTTTTTTTTTTTTTCGTTTTTTCGTGTTTTTTTTTTTTTTTTGTTTTTGTTTTTTTCTAGACTCTAAGAAAAATAGTTTGGGGGGGAATATCTCCATCATCCATTAATTACATATACATTATACGGGGGTAACTAAGAGAAAATTTTAAAAAAACGCTCAACCCAAGAAAGATAACCCCCCCCCCAAAAAAAAAAAAAAAACTTTTTTAGAGTGGCCTCTTTTGCACTGTGTTTTCTAGAAGAAAAAAAATGAAAAAACGAAAACCCATGAAAATTAAGCTTTTTTACAATTTACGGACACACCATTTTTGCTTAACTTTGATGGAAAAATTTCTTGTTCTAACATGTTCAAATACTTATTGTCATTTAGATTTCCATCAATCAAAATTGGTCCAATGATTTTGTCACCCCAAATTCCAGCCCAAATAATCACTTTACCAGCACCTTGCATTGTTGTTGAATTTATCCAATGAGGGTTAGCTTTACTCCAATAACATATTTTTGGCGATTAACCTCACCATTGACGTAAAGTTAGCTTCGTCGGTAAACATGATTTTTTTAAAAAGTTTTCATCATCATTCAATTTGCCAACTGCTCATTCACGAAATTCCAGTCGTCTATCTGGATCATCTTCATTTATGTGGTGCAGCATTTCTAATTTGTAAGGATGACACTTGTTTTTAAAATGCGAGTGATACTTGCATGACTAAACCCAGTTTTAACAGACAGCCTTGGTGTAGTTTTTTTTCGAGGGGGGGGGAGCTTTGTGTTAATACTTCTAAAACTCTAGCTGTTGTGTTTTCATCCGTTGCTCTACGTCGTCTACCACGTCTTCTTTGATCTTCAACAGATCAAGTTTTTTTTTTAACTTCACAAAAAGTTTTGCTACAGTATCGTGTGTTATGTTGGTTCCATGCTTTATGTTAAATTCTTCAGCAATCTTGCGGCTACTTCCAGGCATCAATATGATTTTAATTATTTGTTGGCTGGTCAATAACATTGTTAGGATATCTAAAAACAAAAAAAATAATAGAAATAAAGAATATAACTAAACAATAAATAAGTTATTTATTTGTATGGAGACATTTTAATCATAAAAAAAATTTGTATGGAGACATTTTAATCATAAAAAAAAATTTGTATGGAGACATTTTAATTATCAAAAAAGAATTGTATGGAGATGTCTTAATCATCAAAAAAAAATTTGTATGGAGATATTTTAATTATCAAAAAAAATTGTATGGAGACATTTTAATCATAAAAAAAAATTTGTATGGAGACATTTTATTCATAAAAAAAAATTTTTATGGAGATATTTTAATTATCAAAAAAGATTTGTATGGAGTTATTTTAATTATCAAAAAAAATTTGTATGGAGATATTTTAATTATCAAAAAAAATTTGTATGGAGATATTTTAATTATCAAAAAAAATTTGTATGGAGATGTCTTAATCATCAAAAAAAAATTTGTATGGAGACATTTTAATTATCAAAAAAAATTTGTATGGAGTTATTTTAATTATCAAAAAAAATTGTATGGAGACATTTTAATTATCAAAAAAAATTTGTATGGAGTTATTTTAATTATCAAAAAAAAATTGTATGGAGATATTTTAATTATCAAAAAAAATTTGTATGGAGTTATTTTAATTATCAAAAAAAATTTGTATGGAGTTATTTTAATTATCAAAAAAAAATTGTACGGAGATATTTTAATCATCAAAAAAAATTTGTATGGAGTTATTTTAATTATCAAAAAAAAATTGTATGGAGTTATTTTAATTATCAAAAAAAAATTGTATGGAGATATTTTAATCATCAAAAAAAAATTGTATGGAGATGTCTTAATCATCAAAAAAAAATTTGTATGGAGATGTTTCAATCATCAAAAAAAATTTGTATGGAGTTATTTTAATTATCAAAAAAAATTGTATGGAGACATTTTAATTATCAAAAAAAATTTGTATGGAGTTATTTTAATTATCAAAAAAAATTTGTATGGAGATATTTTAATTATCAAAAAAAAATTGTATGGAGTTATTTTAATTATCAAAAAAAATTTGTATGGAGTTATTTTAATTATCAAAAAAAAATTGTATGGAGATATTTTAATTATCAAAAAAAAATTTGTATAGAGACATTTTAATTATCAAAAAAAATTTGTATGGAGATATTTTAATTATCAAAAAAAATTGTATGGAGATATTTTAATTATCAAAAAAAATTTGTATGGAGATATTTTAATTATCAAAAAAAATTTGTATGGAGATATTTTAATTATCAAAAAAAATTTGTATGGAGATATTTTAATTATCAAAAAAAATTTGTATGGAGATATTTAAATTATCAAAAAAAATTGTATGGAGACATTTTAATTATCAAAAAAAATTGTATGGAGACATTTTAATTATCAAAAAAGAATTGTATGGAGATGTTTTAATCATCAAAAAAAAATTTGTATGGAGACATTTTAATCATCAAAAAAAAATTTGTATGGAGACATTTTAATTATCAAAAAAAATTGTATGGAGATATTTTAATTATCAAAAAAAAAATTGTATGGAGACATTTTAATTATCAAAAAAAATTGTATGGAGACATTTTAATTATCAAAAAAAAATTGTATGAGGATGTTTTAATCATCAAAAAAAATTGTATGGAGATATTTTAATTATCAAAAAAAAATTGTATGGAGATGTTTTAATCATCAAAAAAATTGTATGGAGATATTTTAATTATCAAAAAAAATTGTATGGAGACATTTTAAATATCAAAAAAAATTGTATGGAGATGTTTTAATTATCAAAAAAAAATTATATGGAGATGTTTTAATCATCAAAAAAAATTGTATGGAGATATTTTAATTATCAAAAAAAAATTGTGTGGAGATGTTTTAATCATCAAAAAAAATTGTATGGAGACATTTTAATCATCAAAAAAAATTGTACGGAGACATTTTAATCATCAAAAAAAATTGTATGGAGACATTTTAATCATCAAAAAAAATTGTATGGAGACATTTTAATCATCAAAAAAAATTGTATGGAGATGTTTTAATCATCAAAAAAAAATTGTATGGAGACATTTTAATCATCAAAAAAAATTGTATGGAGACATTTTAATCATCAAAATAAAATTGTATGGAGACATTTTAATCATAAAAAAAAAATTGAATGAAGACATTTTAATCATAAAAAAAAATTGTATGGAGATGTTTTAATCATCAAAAAAAATTTGTATGGAGATATTTTAATCATCAAAAAAAATTGTATGGAGACATTTTAATCATAAAAAAAAATTGTATGGAGATGTTTTAATCATCAAAAAAAATTGTATAGAGACATTTTAATTATCAAAAAAAATTGTATGGAGATGTTTTAATCATCAAAAAAATTGTATGGAGGCATTTTAATCATCAAAAAAAATTGTATGGAGATGTTTTAATTATCAAAAAAAATTGTATGGAGACATTTTAATCATAAAAAAAAATTTGTATGGAGACATTTTAATCATAAAAAAAAATTTTATGGAGATATTTTAATTATCAAAAAAAATTTGTATAGAGATATTTTAATTATCAAAAAAAAATTGTATGGAGATATTTTAATTATCAAAAAAAATTTGTATGGAGTTATTTTAATTATCAAAAAAAATTTGTATGGAGATGTCTTAATCATCAAAAAAAATTGTATGGAGATATTTTAATTATCAAAAAAAATTGTATGGAGACATTTTAATTATCAAAAAAAATTGTATGGAGACATTTTAATTATCAAAAAAGAATTGTATGGAGATGTTTTAATCATAAAAAAAAATTGTATGGAGATATTTTAATCATCAAAAAAAAATTGTATGGAGACATTTTAATTATCAAAAAAAATTGTATGGAGACATTTTAATTATCAAAAAAGAATTGTATGGAGATGTTTTAATCATCAAAAAAAAATTTGTATGGAGACATTTTAATTATCAAAAAAAAATTTGTATGGAGACATTTTAATTATCAAAAAAAATTGTATGGAGATATTTTAATTATCAAAAAATATTGTATGGAGACATTTTAATTATCAAAAAAAATTGTATGGAGACATTTTAATTATCAAAAAAAAATTGTATGGAGATGTTTTAATCATCAAAAAAAATTGTATGGAGATATTTTAATTATCAAAAAAAAATTGTATGGAGATGTTTTAATCATCAAAAAAATTGTATGGAGATATTTTAATTATCAAAAAAAATTGTATGGAGACATTTTAAATATCAAAAAAAATTGTATGGAGATGTTTTAATTATCAAAAAAAAATTATATGGAGATGTTTTAATCATCAAAAAAAATTGTATGGAGATATTTTAATTATCAAAAAAAAATTGTGTGGAGATGTTTTAATCATCAAAAAAAAATTGTATGGAGACATTTTAATCATCAAAAAAAATTGTACGGAGACATTTTAATCATCAAAAAAAATTGTATGGAGACATTTTAATCATCAAAAAAAATTGTATGGAGACATTTTAATCATCAAAAAAAATTGTATGGAGATGTTTTAATCATCAAAAAAAAATTGTATGGAGACATTTTAATCATCAAAAAAAATTGTATGGAGACATTTTAATCATCAAAAAAAAATTGTATGGAGACATTTTAATCATAAAAAAAAAATTGTATGGAGACATTTTAATCATAAAAAAAAATTGTATGGAGATGTTTTAATCATCAAAAAAAATTTGTATGGAGATATTTTAATCATCAAAATAAATTGTATGGAGACATTTTAATCATCAAAAAAAATTGTATGGAGATGTTTTAATCATCAAAAAAAATTGTATGGAGACATTTTAATTATCAAAAAAAATTGTATGGAGATGTTTTAATCATCAAAAAAAATTGTATGGAGGCATTTTAATCATCAAAAAAAATTGTATGGAGATGTTTTAATCATCAAAAAAAATTGTATGGAGACATTTTAATTATCAAAAAAAATTGTATGGAGATATTTTAATTATCAAAAAAAAATTGTATGGAGATGTTTTAATCATCAAAAAAAATTGTATGGAGACATTTTAATCATCAAAAAAAAATTGTATGGAGACATTTTAATCATCAAAAAAAAATTGTATGGAGACATTTTAATTATCAAAAAAAAATTTGTATGGAGACATTTTAATCATCAAAAAAATTGTATGGAGACATTTTAATTATCAAAAAAAAATTGTATGGAGACATTTTAATTATCAAAAAAAAATTTGTATGGAGACATTTTAATCATCAAAAAAAAATTTGTATAGAGACATTTTAATTATCAAAAAAATGTGTATGGAGACATTTCAATCATCAAAAAAAATTGTATGGAGATGTTTTAATCATCAAAAAAAATTTGTATGGAGATATTTTAATCATAAAAAAAAATTGTATGGAGACATTTTAATTATCAAAAAAAATTGTATGGAGATGTTTTAATCATCAAAAAAAAATTTGTATGGAGACATTTTAATTATCAAAAAAAAATTGTATGGAGACATTTTAATCATCAAAAAAAAATTGTATGGAGACATTTTAATCATCAAAAAAAATTGTATGGAGATGTTTTAATTATCAAAATAAATTGTATGGAGACATTTTAATCATCAAAAAAAATTGTATGGAGACATTTTAATTATCAAAATAAATTGTATGGAGATATTTTAATCATCCAAAAAAATTGTATGGAGACATTTTAATCATCAAAAAAAATTGTATGGAGACATTTTAATCATCAAAAAAAATTGTATGGAGATGTTTTAATCATCAAAAAAAAATTGTATGGAGACATTTTAATCATCAAAAAAAATTGTATGGAGATGTTTTAATCATCAAAAAAAATTGTATGGAGATGTTTTAATCATCAAAAAAAAATTGTATGGAGATATTTTAATTATCAAAAAAAATTGTATGGAGACATTTTAATCATCCAAAAAAAATTGTATGGAGACATTTTAATCATCAAAAAAAATTGTATGGAGATGTTTTAATCATAAAAAAAAATTGAATGGAGACATTTTAATCATAAAAAAAAATTGTATGGAGATGTTTTAATCATCAAAAAAAATTTGTATGGAGATATTTTAATCATCAAAAAAAATTGTATGGAGACATTTTAATCATAAAAAAAAATTGTATGGAGATGTTTTAATCATCAAAAAAAATTGTATGGAGACATTTTAATTATCAAAAAAAATTGTATGGAGATGTTTTAATCATCAAAAAAATTGTATGGAGGCATTTTAATCATCAAAAAAAATTGTATGGAGATGTTTTAATTATCAAAAAAAATTGTATGGAGACATTTTAATCATAAAAAAAAATTTGTATGGAGACATTTTAATCATAAAAAAAAATTTTATGGAGATATTTTAATTATCAAAAAAAATTTGTATAGAGATATTTTAATTATCAAAAAAAATTGTATGGAGATATTTTAATTATCAAAAAAAATTTGTATGGAGTTATTTTAATTATCAAAAAAAATTTGTATGGAGATGTCTTAATCATCAAAAAAAATTGTATGGAGATATTTTAATTATCAAAAAAAATTGTATGGAGACATTTTAATTATCAAAAAAAATTGTATGGAGACATTTTAATTATCAAAAAAGAATTGTATGGAGATGTTTTAATCATAAAAAAAAATTGTATGGAGATATTTTAATCATCAAAAAAAAATTGTATGGAGACATTTTAATTATCAAAAAAAATTGTATGGAGACATTTTAATTATCAAAAAAGAATTGTATGGAGATGTTTTAATCATCAAAAAAAAATTTGTATGGAGACATTTTATTATCAAAAAAAAATTTGTATGGAGACATTTTAATTATCAAAAAAAATTGTATGGAGATATTTTAATTATCAAAAAAAATTGTATGGAGACATTTTAATTATCAAAAAAAATTGTATGGAGACATTTTAATTATCAAAAAAAATTGTATGGAGATGTTTTAATCATCAAAAAAAATTGTATGGAGATATTTTAATTATCAAAAAAAAATTGTATGGAGATGTTTTAATCATCAAAAAAATTGTATGGAGATATTTTAATTATCAAAAAAAATTGTATGGAGACATTTTAAATATCAAAAAAAATTGTATGGAGATGTTTTAATTATCAAAAAAAAATTATATGGAGATGTTTTAATCATCAAAAAAAATTGTATGGAGATATTTTAATTATCAAAAAAAAATTGTGTGGAGATGTTTTAATCATCAAAAAAAAATTGTATGGAGACATTTTAATCATCAAAAAAAATTGTACGGAGACATTTTAATCATCAAAAAAAATTGTATGGAGACATTTTAATCATCAAAAAAAATTGTATGGAGACATTTTAATCATCAAAAAAAATTGTATGGAGATGTTTTAATCATCAAAAAAAATTGTATGGAGACATTTTAATCATCAAAAAAAATTGTATGGAGACATTTTAATCATCAAAAAAAAATTGTATGGAGACATTTTAATCATAAAAAAAAAATTGTATGGAGACATTTTAATCATAAAAAAAAATTGTATGGAGATGTTTTAATCATCAAAAAAAATTTGTATGGAGATATTTTAATCATCAAAATAAATTGTATGGAGACATTTTAATCATCAAAAAAAATTGTATGGAGATGTTTTAATCATCAAAAAAAATTGTATGGAGACATTTTAATTATCAAAAAAAATTGTATGGAGATGTTTTAATCATCAAAAAAAATTGTATGGAGGCATTTTAATCATCAAAAAAAATTGTATGGAGATGTTTTAATCATCAAAAAAAATTGTATGGAGACATTTTAATTATCAAAAAAAATTGTATGGAGATATTTTAATTATCAAAAAAAAATTGTATGGAGATGTTTTAATCATCAAAAAAAATTGTATGGAGACATTTTAATCATCAAAAAAAAAATTGTATGGAGACATTTTAATCATCAAAAAAAAATTGTATGGAGACATTTTAATTATCAAAAAAAAATTTGTATGGAGACATTTTAATCATCAAAAAAATTGTATGGAGACATTTTAATTATCAAAAAAAAATTGTATGGAGACATTTTAATTATCAAAAAAAAATTTGTATGGAGACATTTTAATCATCAAAAAAAAATTTGTATAGAGACATTTTAATTATCAAAAAAATGTGTATGGAGACATTTCAATCATCAAAAAAAATTGTATGGAGATGTTTTAATCATCAAAAAAAATTTGTATGGAGATATTTTAATCATAAAAAAAAATTGTATGGAGACATTTTAATTATCAAAAAAAATTGTATGGAGATGTTTTAATCATCAAAAAAAAATTTGTATGGAGACATTTTAATTATCAAAAAAAAATTGTATGGAGACATTTTAATCATCAAAAAAAAATTGTATGGAGACATTTTAATCATCAAAAAAAATTGTATGGAGATGTTTTAATTATCAAAATAAATTGTATGGAGACATTTTAATCATCAAAAAAAATTGTATGGAGACATTTTAATTATCAAAATAAATTGTATGGAGATATTTTAATCATCCAAAAAAATTGTATGGAGACATTTTAATCATCAAAAAAAATTGTATGGAGACATTTTAATCATCAAAAAAAATTGTATGGAGATGTTTTAATCATCAAAAAAAAATTGTATGGAGACATTTTAATCATCAAAAAAAATTGTATGGAGATGTTTTAATCATCAAAAAAAATTGTATGGAGATGTTTTAATCATCAAAAAAAAATTGTATGGAGATATTTTAATTATCAAAAAAAATTGTATGGAGACATTTTAATCATCCAAAAAAAATTGTATGGAGACATTTTAATCATCAAAAAAAATTGTATGGAGATGTTTTAATCACCCAAAAAATGGTTTATGGAGACGTTTTAATCACCAAAAACAACATTTTCTTTGTGTGGAGATTTTGTTTAGATTAGGGTTTACAGGATTTTATCCCAGACTATGTTTGTATGGTTATTGCAATAATTTCTCCGGAGTCTTTAGTTTATTTGGTTTTAAACCCGTATTTAAAATGATCTTTATAAATAGGGTTTCTTGGGCAGAATAAGAGAATTCTTCAAATTCAGCTTCACAAGTAGAAAGAGCCACAGTTTACTGCTTCTTAGATTTCCATGAAATAACAGGCTCGTCTTTTCATGGTCTGAAACAGTACACTTTTTCTGATCGTCATCGTTTCCCCAATCTGAATCTTAAAACCTCTTATAATTTTAGGGATTTGGTAAATACGAAATATGGTTGCTTAGCCCCTTTAGAGGTAATGATAACTGCTTAGCCCCTTTAGAGGAAATGATAACCTGTTTTTATCCTTAATTGGCGGTCTTGATAATTTTATAATAGTTTTGTTACTGTGTGTCATATATCGAGCCTTTTGAAATATATAAGACTCCCTATGATTTTTTGATATAGTTTATTGCCAATTATTTCAAATTCCGTATACGTATTTTTATTTAAATCATTAACAACCGGTGTATCGCGTCTTTTTGTGTGTGTGATCTTGCATTAAAACTTTAATAGAATTGTGTCTCTGTGCCACGATTGATTCATCTTAAGTTCTGTTTCATAACCAAATTGTAAGTACATAAACTATGATATTTTTTTATTCAATCTATTTTAATATCCATTAACAGTTCGCCATAATTTGATGCGACAAAAATCTTATTAACCCATACGTCTAAATTCAGTAATTTATCGTTCAAATTTCGAGTGTACAAACATGATTCCACTAGACACTGTTGGGTTATTGTTCAATTAAATAATTATGAAACATTTGATTCCAGTTTTTTTTTTTTCACTTCGCTTAAAATTATGCAGTGATTAATTAAACTATAATTCTTGATTTTTATTTGGAATTTGGAATCCCTCGGGAAAGGTAATAAAAACTCCAGTCTATCGTGGCATCTAAATTAAAATTCTGACTGTGGTTAAAATAAAAAAATTGCAAAATATTGTACGCTATAAATTTGAAAATCTTTGGCAACAAATCTTGCTTCATACTGTTCAATGCCTGACGCTGTGGTCATTTTTGTAGAGACCTACTGGGGGAAAATACGTTTTTTATTCTTTTGGTGATGGTATTATCGTATAGGTATTATTTTCTGTTAAAGCGTTAATTTCATTTTTCATAGCTGCTTTGCATTGTTGAAAATTTTCTGAATTAATTTCATCCATGAAGCATTTTGCGCATTTTTCATATATATATATATATATATATATATATATATATTAAATGTTCGCCCACCTAATTCATAATAATCCACCACGTGACCGTGACTAATATATATATATATATATATATATATATATATATATATATATATATAACATAATTTTTACAACACAATATGCCTGAGGATGATGGAAGTATTCCTATCGAAAGCACTCGCTAAAGAAACTTATGGATCCAACCTAAACAATTTAGAGAAAAACGCAAGAAAAGATTATTCGGAGATTGGAGAAGATAAAAAAATAGTGAAACAGAAAAATTCCGTGCTTTTTAATAACACTTGTCTCATATATATATATATATATATATATATATATATATATATATATATATATATATATATATATATATATATAATTTATCGTTTAAATTTCGAGTGTACAAACATGTTTCCACTAGACATTGTTGGGTTGTTGTTCAATGTTCATATATATATTATATGAGTATTGGCTGAAGAGAGCTTGATATGGATATCTAAAACGGTCCTAATTATCTGGCTTGAAACCGACGGTACCAATGACTTATCTCATCTAACAACTTTCTGAACACAAAATTCAATATATATATATATATATATATATATATATATATATATATATATATATATATAATAGCAATAATTGATTTGATAATTGAATAAATTCTGGATCACTAAGAAATCTGGGGGGTTCCTATTAATTTGGAGGGGTACCGTTCTGTCGTATTTTTTACTTTATTATTAGCATCAGCGTCATCGTTGCCATCATAATTAATATTTTTGTCAGCGTCAGCGACTTGATTTATAAATTGGTGGACACATTAATTCGCCATCTTCTTATAATGTTTTTTTTTAATTAAACGTGTCAGTGCGTTTTGCACATCGGTTTCGTTTTATTATATTTCTAGCTGAGTAAAATACGACGTAGGGTGGACTTCCACGGTCATAATCTAGAAATATACCCCGTATCTTTTTAATATTTAATTTGCGTTTCTTATCTATAAATGCGAATCAAGTGAAACCAAATATGTGCATTCTGCTTTAATTTGTTTTTTGTTTTGTTTTTTGTTTTGTTTTACTTCATATATGGTTTTGCGTAGTCTTTTCTTAAAAAGTCGGGTGCGTATATATGCAACCGCCATTACTGCATAAGTCCATAAGTTTTGGAGGTGTTTTGATTCAATAAGTATATTGCTTGTCATTTCAAAGAGGGTTCGCCATGATCTTTTAGCAGATCCATTTTTTTGTGTGATGAATGAGGCGCTCATTTCTTATGTTTGACAAGAATAAAAAAGCATTGGAAATGCAAAAGGATATAGGGATGGTATGCCAAAAAGTATACAAACAAGATAGCTATGAATGGCTAGGCACATGGAAATAGAATTGCATCCAAAGTATAGCCCTATAGCTTTTCTCCAATCTCCATTCCGTGCCATCATTACGGTTGTAAAAAGCTATAGGGCTATACTTTGGATGCAATTCTATTTCCATGTGCCTAACCATTCATAGCTATCTTGTTTGTATACTTTTTGGCATACCATCCCTATATCCTTTTGCATTTCCAATGCTTTTTTATTCTTGTTAATTAGTATTTTTACTTACAGTCTTATTTTTAAACTTACATTCATGATAGTATTGTCTTTTTTAGGAGGCGGCTCATTGCCGCCTCCATTAGTAGCAGGTCGCTTCCTGCTGGGTTTTAGGTCTTTGGGTTTTGGGCCTTAGGATTTGCCTCTTGGTCCTCCATCGGTTCTATATTACATAGAGAGTGCTACCGCCTCTCTGATAAAACAGTTGGAGTATTATAAAGTTCTAAAATGTTCATACCTTCACTATTAAATTTTTCTTGGTTCATTCTTTGGCGTTTTGGCAAAGATTTGGCAGTTTTTGATATTTATATTTATAATAGTTTGTGCATGAGGCAGCTTTTTTCCCCTTGGGATCCCTGTCATACCGTGCTTTTGAGTCAGCACGTGAGGCAGCCTTCTTTTTTTCTGGTTCTTTGTTATAAAGAGCACGTAAGGCAGCCTTCTTTTTTTCTGGTTCTTTGTTATAAAGAGCACGTAAGGCAGCCTTCTTTTTTTCTGGTTCTTTGTTATAAAGAGCACGTGAGGCAGCCTTCTTTTTTTCTGGTTCTTTGTTATAAAGAGCACGTGAGGCAGTTTTTTCCCCTCGGGATCCCTGTTATACCGTGCTTTTAAGTCAGCACATGAGGCAGCCTTCTTTGCCTCAGGATTTGCATGATACTTAATTTTTATTATTTCAGCATTTTTCTGATAGTATTCTTTTTGCTCAGATAATACCTTGACTTTGTTTTTTTCATAGTCTATATTTCTCTGAGCTTTTTTACTACGTGCTGACTTTGGCATTTTTTATTAAATGTAAACATATAACACTTATGTGTATCTTACTATAATATCACTTATCTTATAGCAAGACAACTCTCGTAGAATTGAGATACTGCCCCGTCACCAATAGTTAAAGTGTGGAACGGTATATACACCAATAGTGTAGTTGTTATCTTTATATGAAGTCCTAATCAGTGACAGTGTGAGGTTACTTGGTTAATTTATTGTAGTTTATTTTAGAAAACTTACTTGTTTTTATTAGTAGATTGTGTATAGTAGCCACAATATCTAGTTATTTTTGTGGCTAGGGCTTGGATTTTGATTCTTTTTGGTCAGCTTCCAGTGAGTTCTTAGAAGATGACTTTCTTGCAGTTTCTTTTGCGGTTAATTTAACTTATTTCCTTTGGCGTTTGGTGAGTTCTTAGAAGAACTGGTCTGATCTACTTTTCTTAGCGAGCGAAGAGATTCAGCTGCATTTAACAATGGTTGCTATAGTGTATTTTTGCGCATGCGTGAGAATTTCAAGTTTCCTCCTTATTTTTCAATAGTTTGACAGTAGTCATGTGTCTTTCTGCCAAGAGCGACAGACATCAGTGTTAGCCGTGATCGTCTAGAGGTTAGGACCCCACGTTGTGGCCGTGCTAACTTAGGTTCGAATCCTGGTCACAGCATTGACATTTTGTACATATTTTACAGTCAAAACTCTGAAGAATTATTTGTTTTTATAACATTGTTTTTTGACGTCGTACTTGCTGATAGGTTACTCTTATAACAATTTTGATCAACTGAGATAAAGATTTCGTGGTTTCATTAACGCTGGTGGGTTACTGTTTAAAGAAAAAACCTTAACGTTCACCTCAAATATTCAGCGTCCAAGAAATATAGGCCACTGGCAAACTGGAACGTCTGTGAGCATCCGGTGTATTATTTGGAGCTGTCCCTTTTGAGAGAAGTTCCGTGTTCGAAGTGGTCTGTCTACATTGGGTATATAGTGTTTAAAACTTGTTATTACACGTAATCTTATTTAATTATGGAGTTAGCTAAAAAGCGATGGGTCACTGCACTTCTCCGTGTAAAGAGCAGTCGATTGATGCTTGAACTGTTGTCAGAGACCGTTCATACACCGAGATACATCGTCTCAAATGAAAGAAGAAAGAAGAAGAAAGAAGAAAGAAGAAAGAACAATTGGCCATTTTTGTACCCTTTTTTTCTGCTCTCTTTTGACATTTTAACCGACGTTTTGTCACTCGCTGGATTCGTAAGACGCTTCTCTGTAAGAATATGTGCTTTTTGAAACATATAAGTTGATTTTAGTTGAGATTTGGATAGTTTTGTTTTGTAGGCGTATATAGGCGTGTACGGGCCATCCCTATATAGAGAGTGCTACCGCCTCTCTGATAATATGATTAATTAATAAAAGTTTAAAGTCTCTATTAGTAAATTCTGTTCCATTGTCAAAACAACTACACTTTACTGCTTCGTAAGGGGCGATGTCACCTAAGTGTTTATTTTAGTTGCTTGCAAGACATCACGTGTGTTCTTTAACAAATAGAAAATTATTAAACGGGAATAATCGTCTACAAAATTCCATGCCTGCCTGGAGCTTTCTTTGCAGATCAGTCCATGGGACCAGTGATAGAATTTGGGGTCACCTATTTGTCATCTTGTTTTAGTACGTCTCCATTATTCGTTGTGTACAAACGTCGCTGTTTGTGAAGTTCTTAGGTTTTATTTCCATTTCATCAACCATATTCGACAACTGATAGTTCGAATATTGCAGTGTCCTAGAATTTTATAAATTTCCAAATCATGGCAAACGGTTTTTGATTGGACTGCACTTTTTAAATAATATATTCTTCTATTTTACTTAATATCGAATAGTTTTATTTGTGTATGCCAATTTTGACTTATTTGGGCTAAAACTTATATTTGCTTCTTTGTTTAATGACAGCTTGTACAGAAAATAAATGTTGTTTAAACGTTTGAATTAAAAGAACGTATTTTAGAAAACAGAAACAAAGTTCATATTTATTACTTCTTATTGAGATTTTCGCATCACGTCTCTTCGAAACCATATCATTCTTTCGGCTAACATCGGCTAGTTCCACAAAGTGACTCTGGGTGTTAAATCTGGAATTCAAATTATAAAATCAGATTCCTTCGTGATTGCAATCGACAAGAAAATGGTTATTGTTTGTTAAAGTGTCAAACGTACATAAAAATAAAAAAAAATGTATGTTCACTAGTGCAGATCTCCACATTTTTTATGAAATCACCTTAGAAATGTTTGTATCTACATTAAAAACTTTTGTGGTTGGGGAGCCTACACATATACCAGATAATGTTCGTCTTTTTATTAAAAGAAAAAAATTTTCTTTGAAAAGTTGCGGGTTTTATTCAGGTAAAAGGTATCATTTAATTTTATTGGCGTTTTGGTGGCCATTTTTTAAATTTTATGATAGTTGTGAATTTTTTTATTTTCATTTATTATCTTTTCGGTTTGCTCATAACTTCCTAGTGCTGCTTTGAATTGACTAAACATCGTGTTTTTAGGGGGTTATCACGGTTGTAAACGGCTTAAAGTCACCTGGCAAACCATAAATCAATAGGCTGTCACTAATTGTTTGACCAGACATTTTTAATGAATTTGCCGTTCTTCCGGTCCTTTTAATATAATCTGTAATCGTCTTGGCCCCCATTAATTTTTAGATGCGTCAGTTCTGTATATAAAAAGATACATTTAGGTTTTCCGTTCGATAAATAATGTTCTCCTAATATGTTCAATGCTTTGCAGCCATCACCCATAGGTTCTCGTATTGTCAGAGATAAACTTCTGCCACCCAAGCACTCTATCAATTCTGTAGGCTCTCGCATTGTCAGAAATAAACTTCTGCTATCCAAGCATTGTCAATTAAAAAAAATCGACAGCTGCGTTCTTTTCAATAAATTCTGGGGCGTTTCAATTTCTCAGTTGTGTCTGAATAACTGTGTGATTTCTTAATTCTAAAATAACTTTAAAATTTCACCTGCCACAATTCGAATTTCTATTCCGATCCATCGAAGTAAGCTGATGGTCAGCAAATATAATTAATATTTAACTCCTTGTAAGAGATTGATCTTGCGCTAGGCGGTAAATAATTTTATTGTTTCTAAGGATTCACAATGAAAATCCTGTGTCCATACTATGGTCTGACTCGGAAAGGAGCGTGGAAACTTTATTTTTCGCGGCAATATAGTCCATGATGCGAATCTCTGTTTATGGACATTTCGCTTGGTACTTACGCATACAAGGAAAATTTGTTTTGTTTTTCGTTAATTAAATTGCACTCATTTATTATCTGCTGAATATTAACAACTAGCAGAGAGTTCCGACGTTGCTCGGGATTTAAAGAGGATTAATAAATGTTCCACATTTCTAATACTTTTATTGTCATCAAAATCGGCGAAATAGCTCATTCGTCAATCAAATCAACTGATTGCCTGTTCTAGTCAGGAACTCCCCGTTGTGCACTGGGAGGAAGCTTCACATGCCTCCCCGCAGTGACTTAATCCACAATTCATTGTCGTCTGCATTGCGCTGTAGAGAACCTACTGTTGATTTTCTGAAATTATTTTTAATTTTATATAATGACTTGAATTAAGTTTAAAATTAAAAAGTCACGTACAATGGTTCAATTATACTCTAAGCAGAAGCGTTCATTTGGAATGCGCATCTGTCTTATCAAAGAACCTACTGTTGATTTTATAGGCTGAGACATTCTGCTTGTATGATGATAAAACTTCTTGAATGCAATTATGTTGGCAGGCTGCATACAAATGTTCACTTTGACAACAATTGGACTGTTTCTTCTTTAATCAGATTTCTTCAATTATCGATTTTTGATACTTATCAGAGGTATTCCGATCTAAAATCTGAATCTAAAAACACTCCCAAACACATATGGTATAGAGTCGTCCCCTATAGACTCCAAAACGACTGGGCCGATTTTTTCTAAATTCTACACAAATATACCTTATGTCTCACATACACACACAGACAAACACACGCACACATAGACAAACACACACATAGACAAACACACAAATACACATATACAAGCACATACACATGGACAAATACAAATACACACAGACAAACACACACACAAACACACACACGTAGACAAACACACACACAGACAAACACACACAGGCAAACACACACATACAGGCAAACAAATACACACAGACAAACACACACAGACAAACACACACAAACAGGCAAACAAACACACACAGACAAACACAAATACACACACACATAGACAAACATACGCACACATACACACAGACAAAATGCCTTTTACATATAAGTAGATTACGCTCCCTGATTATTATGTGATCACAGAAGGACACAAACGCCCTATATTTTATATTAAAGAATCTTACATTTTTTTATCAGTAACTAAATAAGCATAGTATTAGATAGTATCTAATCACATGACTAATAAAACTCTACCTTTTCCACAAACAAGTAATTAATGTGCCACACGAAACGCGATTGCTCTCGAACAAATATTTATTCGTTTCCATGTGCATATATGTTACATCGGTACTATTTTGAACCTGTGTATTTGTAGCATATGCCAATGCCCCTGGCAGGAAATAGCTTGTCTGATTATGTTTACGCTTTTATAGTTAACGAAGTAATTGTCACTGAATATAACTTTATTAGATTTCGAATTCTATCCAAAATATCTTTTCTTGTATTAGCATATTCTTCCGTGCACCTGCGTACATGTTTATACACAAATATAGATGCCTGTGTAATGGCTTATTAAGAGAGATACCAATTGGTATATATAATTAAAAGCATTTATTATTTAATGAGTTTACATATGTGAATACGTATTCATGAAAATATAGTTTCTGCAAATATACGCATAATGATTGCATTATTGTAGTTTCCGAAATGTAAATCCAATGAAATTCGACAAGCAGAGTGTAATTAAAATCTATCTCTCTATCTATCTATCTATCTATCTGTCTATCTATATATCTATCTTCTACTTATATATAAAAGTTACTTTGTCTGTGTGTGTGTGAGTTCGTTCTCTATAGGCTCCAAAACGCCTGGGCCGATTTTTTTAAGATATCACAGCCATATATCTTATGTGCCTGGGAGTGTCTTTAGATAGGTTTTGTATCAGAATACCTCTGATAAGTATCAAAAATCGATAACCAAAGAAATCTGGTCAAAGAAGAAACAGTCCGATTTTGGTCGAAGTCTACCAATATAATTGCATTCAAGATCTTTTATCACCACACGGGCAGAATGGCTCGACCTATAAAATATTTGATAAGATAGAGGCGCGTTCAAAATGAACGCTTCTGTTTAGAGTATAATTGGACTATTTTACTTGACTTTTGCATTTTAAACTTAATTGAAGTCATTATATAGAATTAAAAATAATTTCATAATAAAAAGATTCCACTTTCACGTTTATTGTTTTATTTTTCTTTCTATGTATAAAGCGGAAGTCTTGCACGGTAGGTCCTCCTACCATATATCTCTTTCTCTCTCTCTCTCTCTCTCTCTCTCTCTCTCTCTCTCTCTCTCTCTCTCTCTCTCTTACACACACACATGCACACACTAGCAATCACTTCGAAAACATGCCCTGTAGGAAGGAAGTTTACTACGTTGAAGCTAGCCCTTAGAATATTTGGAAAAAAAAAATTAATACAATTGTACTAGTAATGTAAAAAACGTAATTTTTAACTCTTTATTCTATTTTGTTTATATTCTCTTGTTGACCAAATGGTCGCTAAAATTCAGTGCCGCTTGGGGAGCCTTATTTCTTCGGATTACATGTTTGGCGACCATATTTCAACATGAGATAATCCACACCGGTTTTTGTGCTAAATTTTTGTATAACTGTTTATTCTATTAATTTTGTTTAATATAAGATTATTTCAGTTAGTTCTTAAAATGCAAACGTATATAGACTATTAAAAAAAAAATTATGAAATCTAAATAACAGTGTCTTGTTGATCCCACTATGTAAACTCACGCGTAAATATGAGAGGGGAAGTTATCTTCAAATATCTTTAATTTAAAATTAGAGCTACGGATTTTACTAAGTAAATATTAATAAGTCACTTTAATCCTTTTTAATGGAGAGTAGACAATGCATTGTGGATGCATTATCGGCAGTTCTCGTTACTCTCGCTTCTCCTTATTTGTCCCTCACTCAGTCCTCACTTTTTTCCAATGAGTGATTTTTCTGACAAAGGGAGAAGAAAAAACTGTTTACTAGGTTGGCAGTATTTTGTGTGAACAGTTGCCAGAGACGTTTGAAATTCTGTTTCTTTGTCTATCCTTGTGGCCATTTCAGTAAGGGTGCTGGAGGTAAACGTTTCAACTGGCTGACGCTACCCTCCTGGTAGTCAGGGACCCGAACCTTGGATTAACCACTAAGAAGGCTGTCCTATCAGCAGATGCACAAAAGTTTCATTTTTCACAACATTTCTCGGAACCTCCTGATATTAACTCCCTGTTACGAGGAAGACCTATTATGCTCATTGCAAACTTTGCCTTCGTATAAGCTGTATCGCCTAAAGAGGTCTCTAGTTACTGGTAACTAGCTGACTGAAACATGCTCATGACTGTGTAGCCACATATTACTGCTAATGTAAAAATAAATAAAGAGTATATATATATATATATATATATATATATATATATATATATATAAAGAGTGTCGATTTATTCATTTTTTATTAGCGAATCTATGGTATTTTTCTTCTTTCTTTTCGCCCTGAGCGCTTTTAAGAGAAAAGCTATCTGCTGTTAATAATGTAAATAAGAAGAATATTAGATAAGTGAAAATGAGATTAGGATAAGCCAAGACTCGAACCTTGCAAGCCAGGTTAAGAAATAGAATATTAGAAATTTAAATATTAAAAAGGTCTATTGTCACATTATATTATAAATAGTTGGATATTGTTTATATTGTAAAAAGAATTGATTGTTCATTCTTTTACAAAACCGAATATTAAAAATGTCAGCTTAAAAGAATGAAAAATACAAATTAAAAATACATTGTTAAAAAAAATAGGTTAGTTGAGAATTCTTTGTTGTCAACATTGTGTTTGGAAAAACGTTTGCATAGCCACGTGAATTTGTCACGTTTGGGAAACACACTTATGACGTCATAGCAAAAGGGGGATTCTCAATATAGGAGCTAGAGTTAGTCAGATCAGGAGTTGAGGCAGAACAATCAGCAGTGTCGGTCGGAGAGAGTTGATCGGCCAAGAGTTGACATGGCCAGAGGAGGGTCCCCTTAGAGGCGAAGAGGTAGAAGGTTTACTATATAGATCCTAAATTTGAATTCCTTACGTCATCATCATTCTACCGGTCCAGGCAAAGTTAAGAAATGGAATATTAGAAATTAAGTCTATTGTTAATTCTTTTAGAAATTTGAATATTAAATATGTCAGTAAAAGAACGAAAAATGCAAATTAAATTATATTGTTTTAAATAGGTTAGATTAGAATTGAGGATTCTTTTGTTTGTCAAAAGTGTGTTGGACAAACATATGTAAAGCCACATGAAATTGGTCACGTTTGAAAAACACACTTCTGACGTCATAGACAAAGGACATTTCTCCATATTATGGGTTTGGATTTTAGTCAGTCAGCAAGAGAGCCAATGAGTTGGTCAATTTATTCCTTAGAAGCGAAGGGAGAAAATTTAGATTATGTAGATCCAAATTTGAATTCCTGGTGTGATTGACCAGTCGATCAGATGAACAAAGAAGTCATCATTATTTGTAACTGCTGTGTTGTATCATTCTTTATCACGAACGAAAGTTAATTGTGTTTATCATCTTATAATGAACATTGTGTAACCCTTCGAAGATTATGTAACTCCAAGAATTGTCATAGTCGTCGTCATGTTGTAATATATATAAATGTCATTATCATTCTAAGATGTGTTATAAGAACTGTTATATATGAATACCTCAAGAACTTGTAAAAAAGTCTCCCTCGTCATCGTTATATATGTCCCGGTCATCCTTAAAAATGAACCCGTACTACACAACACCGTGTATGTGTGTGGGGGGAGGTGACTAGAATATATATATAAAGTTCGCACTTGTATTTTTTTCAAAAACTACAAATTTCAGCTAAATTTAATGCAACTGTTTAAACATTTGATTCGCTTTTTTCTGTCTCCATAATTTTACCTGTTCATGTTTGACTTTTACTTGAAATATTCTAGTGTTCACGTCAATTTAAAAAAATAACTTCGAATTGAGGGGGCAAAAAGAAAGTTGCTGCACAAAATTCAGAACAGGTAAAATTATAGAAGAATAAAAGGCCACTCAAATGAGATATAGTTTGTTTAAACCGTTACATAAAATTTAGCTTAAATTTGCAGTTTTTGAACAAAAATACAAATGCGGTCTTTCTTTTTGCCGCCTGTGTATATCTATATATCTATGAAAGTGAGATTGTCTTTTTGTCTGTACATTTCCCTACCAAATTACTATGTCAATTTTCAGTATACAGACTCAAGATTTTACATAAGGAGTATTGCGAGTTGGAAAAATCTTTTTAATCGGTTTTTGGCCAGAAATTTGGCTGTCAAGAAGTCAAATTTCAACAATTTGACTTTTGAAAATTCTACCAAACTACTCCGCCAATTTTGGGTCTGAACACTTGAAATTTTAAAAGTAGGTTCGTTGGATACGGATCAAAATTCTTAACTTGAGTTGAACCCAAAATAATAATTATTAAGGGGTCAAAATTGAGGTCAAGTTTAAAACAAATTGACCTCTCAGCCAGTTTTTGGTCTAAACATTTGAAATCTTACTTAAAGTGTATTCAGACATAAGGCAAGCTTTTTGATCGGTTTTTGGCAGAAAAATTGGATACCAAGTTAAAAAAAGATTTCACCTTTGCGGTCTCTAGCAAACTATTCAGCAAATTTTGGGTCTAAACATTTTAAATTTTACATAAAGGGTATTCAGATATGCAGCAATCACTTTTTGAGCGAAAATTTGACTGCCAAGAGGGCAAAGTTGAAAGAGTTGACCTTTGCAGACTTTACCAAACTTCTCCGCCAATTTTGGGTCCAAACACGTGAAATTTTAGATGTAGGTTACCTGGACATGAGTTGAACGTTTTAATATATATAGATATATATGCACATAAAGTTATTAACAGTACATAGGACCCGAGCAAAACTGCTAATATATATATGTGTGTGTGTGTGTGTGTGTGTGTGTGTGTGTGTGTGTGTGTGTGTGTGTGTGTGTGTGTGTGTGTGTGTGTGTGTGTCGGGGGGTGTTTTTAAATATGTGGTAGTTTAATAATAGACATAGTCTGGTCTCTTGATTTAATAATTGATTTAATCACCGAAATTTGAGCCGCGATTTTTTTCCGCTTGAGGTTTCCCTTTCTGCAATTCTTATTTAATCCTTTTCCAGCCGACAGAGTCCAAGAATCCAAAAGCAGCGAGGAAAGAGAAGCAATTCTATTTTCCCGAAATATTCCTCGGATTTTCTATGCCTAATCAATTTCGTTTGGCTAATCTGATCGGTGCAATTATCGAAGTGTCCGACGCATTCAACTGTGACACGTTGCAAATGATTCTCTCTCTCTCTCTCTCTCTCTCTCTCTCTCTCTCTCTCTCTCTCTCTCTCTCTCTCTCTCTCTCTTTCTCTCTTTCTTTCTCTCTCTATTTTCTTCTCTACATATGTTCCTACTTTATCTTATTCTCCATATGCTGCTTCTCTGTCTTTTTTGTCTTCTTTTGTGTGTGTGTGTTTGTGTGTGTGTGTGTGTGACAGCATCTTTCTCTCTATCGCTTTTATTCTTTCTCCCTCATTCTTTCATTTTATCGTTTCTTTCTTCCGCCTCTATTTTTTATCTCTTTCATTTTCTTTCACTCTCTCCTTAAATCTTCTCTCTTTCCCCTTTTCGCTCACTCTCTACTCCTTTTTTTTCTTTCTCTTTCTTTCTCTCTCTATAAAAGAAGTTTAACCCTTTGCAAACGAGAAAAGTTATAAACTTAGAATGTGTGTTTTATGTCAATTTGATAGTTGCATATTGTTTTATTTTGTGTACTGATTTTTTAATAAGTGTTTCTCCATAAATCCATAACTAGACACTAAACGGATACCATAATACTTAGTTCGTTGCATCTTATCGTAACAAAGGCCAATATAAAATGTCAGCTATATGGGTCTAGGAGTTTTTGTAAAAACCTAAGTCTGCCCTCATGGAGAGGCAAGTAAGCAAAAAAGTAGTACAGGCAGACAACCTAAGGGAAATATAGTATAGATATACATATATATTATATCGGGGCTTATGGATTTTCGGTGGCGCGCTATTTTTACATTTAAATTCAAGTTTCACAATATCTTTTTTTATTATTAAATTGTTAGGTGGAAGCACAGCATAGTTACAAAACACTCTCCCCTCCCCATATGGCTTTCGAAATAATGTTATTATTTCAGCGCGCCACCAAAAATGCATAGGTATTTTTATCTATCTGTCTCTCGTTTCGTCTTCTGTTAATCTCTGCTATTATATATATATCTCCATGTTTGTTTTTTTCTTTCTCTCTTTTCATTTCGTTAACTTGTCCCAAATATGGCGTAGTGCTACACCAAACACTTGTTCGTCCTATAGTATAACCCTCTCTTTCTCCTATTTTCTCTCTCTTTCTATCTCTCTTCTTATCATTCCTCTGTCTTTCAGTCTCTCTCAGTCCTTCTCTCTTCCTGTATCTCCGTCCCCACCCTCACTTGACTCGTAGATGCTGAACCACTTCACAGTTTATAAATGACCAACACCGGCGGCTTTCCATGCTTCCAACATTTGTCTCAAATCAAACGCACGGAATTAATTTTCAATTTCTATACAATTCAGTGATTTTGAAAAGTAATTCACCATTTAAATGGTCTTTCTTTTCTTTTTTAATTAATTGTCTGGCTGTTTTAAGCATCGATTATTTCGGGAAAAGTAAACTATCCAATCGACCATCATCACCGTAACAATATAAAAAAAATATAAGCATCTGCTATATTCATCTTATTTCATTATAAAACGAAATGTTAAAACATAATCGATGTTACAAATAAACTAGCAAAACTACTTGTTATTTTCTACCGAGTTTATGCCTGAAATTCCTTCTTCGATCAAACATGGTGAAAGATTTCACCAGGACAAAATTAGGTCGCTTTTAGATCGTAGTGTAGTGTATCAAATTTCTTTATATATATATATATATATATATATATATATATATATATATATATGCATACATACATATATGTATATATATGCATATACATATATATATATATGTATATATGCATATATATATGTACATATATATGCATATGTATATATGCATATATATGCATATATATACATATATATATGCATATATATATGCATATATATGTACATATATATATATGCATATATATATGTATATGCATATATATATGTATATGCATATATATATGTACATATATATATATGCATATACATATGCATATATATATGCATATATATATGCATATATATATATGCATATATATATGCATATATATATGTATATATATATGCATATATATGTACATATATATATGCATATATATATGCATATATATATACATATATATGCACATATATACATATATATACATATATATATGCATATATATGCATATATATATGTATATATATGCACATATATACATATACATATATACATATATACATACATATATATACATATATATACACATATATATATACACATATATACACATATATATACGCATACATATATATATACATATACATGCATATATATGTAGTTAGTTATAAATATATATGGCGTTTAAGCTCCACTGTATATTCCGCATTTTATCCATCTAGGGTTCTTCAGGCTTATGCTTGAATCCTAGAGTGGATGCTACGCGAAATATTCAGTGTAGCTTAAACGCCGAATATATTTATAACTTACTAACATGCTCTACCTACGTATTGAGTACTATTAAAGTAAGTACTAAAATTTTACGCATAAATTTATACTTTCGTATATTAATTTTATGTAAATGAAGTAGTTTATATATATATATATATATATATATAAAAATATTTTTTGATTTTGAATTTGCTATAAAACGCAGATAAGTCAAATTTGGTATAACACTGGAAGAGCATAACAAGGCGCCTTATTCCCTTATTTTTGTGGAATTTGAACAAATGTTTTGAAAATTATACTAATTTTTCTATTTTCTGGGAATTTTATGTGTGTACCATTTTATTGCAGGCCACACGGAGGTGGAGGTGTCGTGTTTTGACTTGGAATAATCTGCGATGAACTAATTGGACCATTTTCAGTGCAAGAAGGTGTTAAACTGACAAACCAGTCTTATAGTTTATTTTTAAATGAGCATTTGTCACTATGGCTGATGACCTTCCGCAAATTGATTTTTATGCACGACAATGCGCCATCCCACGCAGCCAAGGCTACGAAGTCCTACCTTAAGACAGGCATTAGTGGTAGAAAATGTTATGACATGGCCACCTTGTTCTCCAGATATAACAGCTCTGGTCAATAATAAATATGAAAGTTTATGAAGGAGGTATTCAATTTTGAGCAAAGGGTGAACTTTGGAAGAAGGCTTTGGAAGTTTCCTATAGCATATCATCTTAAATCCGCCGATTGATATCATCAGTTGAAAAGAGGCTATTCAACGTGATTTTGAAGCATGGGAGTTATGTTGAAAAATAAATATTTATTTTAAACAAAATGTGAAATTCGTTCTTGATTTTGGTTAATATTGTTACGAGATATGTTTTTCATTTCATATAAATAGAAATATGAAGTTAGAATATTGCTTTATTACCGAAAATATACATTTTGAGCTACTTGCAATAAAGTGATACACACTTAAAATTATCAGAAAATAGAAGAATTAGCATAAATTTAAAAATATTTGCTCAGATTCCACAAAAAATCAGAGAAATAAGGCATCTCGTTATGCTCTTCAAGTGTAATAAATTTTACTTCTCTGCTGCGTTTCATAGCAATTTCAAATTTTAAAAAATATTGACCTGCAATAAAGCGATGCAGTGTTATATATATACATACATATATATATATATATATATATATATATATATATATATATATATATATACATATATATACATATATATATATATATATATATATATATATATATATATATATATATATATATATATATATATATACTCGTGCTAGTCAAAAAAATAGAACATCATGTTTTTTGGCGCTAAATTCTTATTGTGGACGATCTGTGAGATGCAATTGGTGCTAAAATATCCCTATCATGTTAAACTAACTGAAATAGTTGTTTTACGACATATTTTTTTCATATCAATTGCAATGTAAGTTTTTGAATATTTCGTGTTTCAAAATAATAGAACAATGCAGGTAAATAAACGAAATAGTTTTTTTATTAACACAAATACAAATAAAAGTAATCAATATTTAGTAGCAGCACCTTTTTACTTGATAACAGCATCAATTCTCCGGGGCATGGAATCAACAAGCTTCTCGAAATCATGTGTAGACACTGAATCCCATGTGTCTGGATTGCAATCTTCATGGCTGCAAGGATAGTAGGTTTTTCTTTTCGGAGCTTCCTCTTCATCTGGTCCCACAAGGTTTCAATAACATTCAAATCTGGCGATTTTGCCGGCCATTCAAGAACAGCGATTGATCGTTCTCGCAACCAGGAAGACGTGGTCTTAGCAGAGGGTGCCAGTGCCAAGTCATGTTGAAAAATGATGTCTGTAGCCTCCCTGTCAAACTGGTTATCCAACACTGGCAGTAAATTAGCTTCCAGTATATATTGGTACACTTTTGCGTTTACAGTTCCTTTAATGAAGCATAAATTACCAACACCTTTAGCACTCATGCAGCCCCAAACCATGCAAGACTGCGGGAACTTCACAGACTTCTTAACGCATTCTTGGTGATACCGTTCCGTGGTTCTTCGCCAAACACGTGGCCCTTGGTCGCCGAAGGAGATACAAAATCGAGACTTATCTGAATAAATCACACGCCGCCATTTCTCTGCAGTCCAAGTTTTGTGAGCAGTTGCCCATCGCAGCCTCTTCAACATCTGCTTCTTGTTAAGGAGCGGTTTGGTGGCAGCTACACGATTTCGGTATCCCAGTTGCCGGAGCCTTCGGTAGGTAGTGCTTCTCGAAACGTCAGCACCAGAAGCCTGTTTCCACGCTTCAGTGATGTGACTTGTTGATTGGAATCGACTTTTCTTTGCCATCTTGTCCAGTGCCCACTTTGTCTTTCAGTGGTGCCTTTCTTTCGTCCACATTTCTTGCGATTGCTGTTGGAAACACCCTCAGCACCTTTCCGGAGCACTTTGATCACCACCGATCTTGAACATCCTACCTTGATTGCGATTTCCATGTGCGTCTTTCCTTCTGCCCGCAAATCAAAGATACGCTGCTTCTCAGGCAACGATATGTCTTTAGAGCGACCCATAATGATAAAGTATTATTAAATCGCTTTCAAAATCTTTTTAAACATGTAAAGCTCGCGTAGAGCGAGAGCTTCTTTTTTTCTGACTTGGCAAAAAGCAAATGGCGGCCTCCAATGTTTCAACTTGTAACCAGACTCAGGGGAAGTCACCCTCATTGGAATCTTTTCAAGAGGAGTCCACGCTACTATCATGATGTTTAAGGGGGGTAACTGGTTGGGATTCTACAAAACAATATTTGCATTTTTTTTTTAGTTTTAGATTACTCAACGACAAAATGTTTTATTAAATTGAAACGTTGACTTTTCTAATGTGACAATAAAGTACTCATTGTCTGCCATATGCACCTCCTCAAATTATTAAAAAATAGTTGCAATTGTTATTTACATATAAGATATCTCGCCTGTACAATTTACAAGTCGAAAATTATCCCAAACAGAATGATTTTACAGTTTTGTACATATGTTCTATTTTTTTTATTAGCACGAGTATATATATATATATATATATATATATATATATGACAACTTTTACAGATTGTTCCCAAAACCTCCGTACTACCGGTTTCAAATCTAATATGGGGGAGGGCTGTTGTGTTCGAAAAATATTGAACTCTCTTCAACTTTTGCTTTGTTATCTGTTCTTCCCAGAAATGACGACCACACGTTTTTATTTTAAGCTCGTACGCATACACACATACGTATATTTTAAAACATGTTTATATATATTTGTATGTTCATAATATTTTTTTGATATGCGCATGCATATACTGACGAATATACTGATATAATCGATGTACCCCACATGGGATGGTACGCCGGTATAGGAGTTCGTGCCTTTACGATCACGGACCCCACCCCAAAAAAATGTTCAACAGATATTCTGTTCACCCAAAACAGTTCCCACAGCACAACAGTTTGGCCTGATCGTCTACATGGAGACAGGGTTGACGAGGGTTTCTGATTATTCCGTTTCAATGAGAAGAGTCCGCCAATCCAGGGAGACAGGATGGCCCACGCCACGTTGTGTTTGTTTTTGTTGATCCGCGTGTCACAACTCTCTCCCCCCCCCTCTCTCTCTCTCTCTCTCTCTCTCTCTCTCTCTCTCTCTCTCTCTCTCTCTCTCTCTCTCCGGCGCCGAGTTTGGCACGCCCCTGCTTATAGATGTCTCCTTAAAAATAACTCAAGTTTACCGTCTGGACTAGCAGCAATAAAAACTCCTTCGATAAGTAAAAACTCCAATCGTTGGTTTTCTTTTTTTATATATAAAAATACTAATATATTAACAGAAACATATGACTACTAATGAGTTCTAATAAAATACCACTGTACAAAGAGAAAATATAGGTACTTGGAATTAATCACTTCAGAGGTCACACTTACACAGGTGTCCTATCGTCTGCGTCCGAGAGCGCTTTTATCTGGATCACTGTTATCCATAATTCCGGATTCAATTTTCATATATGATAACGTTGACACAATTACATGAATCTGATTGATTTATTTTGTTTGTTTTTTTCTCTTTTTCTTTGTATCAGGAACCGTTGGCCAAGGTGGATCCAGGGTTGGAAGGGAGAAACCTGTGCGGCCATAATCTTTCATTTTTCCCACACAACTATTCTCTATTTTGTTTATGCAACTACAATATGTAGCGAAAATGTTTTGCAGCTTGCGAGCGAAAGATTTTAACAGCAGAATCCCGATTTAGACGCGGCCAGGGGCGTTATTGGGAACTAGCCTCAACTGTCAACTCTTTAATATCATTTAACTATTCACTAAAAACAGCTCTTGCATAAACTGATATATCGGCAGATGGGTGGATAGTAAAGCTTCCTTAAATCTCAACCGGCCAATCAGGGGTGGCTACGACATATTTGTATCTATTCTGATTGGCTCCGTGTATACTCGCATATCGCAGTAATTTTCCATCGATTTTGTTTTCACTTTGGCTGTCCTTGGAGATTAACCTCCGGGCCAAATATTACTTCTGGGGTTTAGCCAAAACAACCTCTAATACTATTCTCCCTAAACCAATTGCTTACGTCACAAAACAATATCTTTATTTAATATTATTATCAATCCCAAATAAGCCAGCTGAAGCCATTTTTCTTTGTTTTGGGTTGCTTCATCGCCCAAACAAATGGAATCAGCAAGGCAATCATATATTTTATACGGTGTTTTTTTTATTGTTGAATTATTCAACAATAAAAAACACCGTATAAAAACAACACTAGCGAATAAATACTGGGAACTCAAAGAAAGCGGACATTCGCCGGTAGTCGAATGGAAAATAATAAGACAAGCTACCACGTGTAGGGACCTAGACGACCCTTGTAGATTATGTCTTCATGAAAAATTTGCTATCCTGTACTTTAAAGAACCCCAACATCTATTAAACTGTAGAAGAGAAATAGCAAATAACTGTGTTCACAAGATAAAATTTACTCTAGGATAGCGATACAAAATAGTTTTAAAACTAACAAAAACAATAGAAAATAAACAAATAAATAAATTAAATAAACATGAATATACATAAACGATCACACATATATGTATACATATATATATATGAGCATATATGTATGTACACATATATATATTTATATATAAACTAACAATAAAAATACACTAACCTAGTTTTAAAACAGATCCTTTGTCCGATAAATGCATGTCCATTGGCTGATAGGAAGGGCGCGGTGGATATTAGAAAGCTGATTGGCTAACTAAAATCTCAATAGAAGAGGAGCATATAAAAACGATAAACAACCATAGAATTCGCGCATACGCCTGAAGAGTCCTAGAGTGGATGAAACGCGGTATATTCAGTGTAGCTTAATCGCCATATATATTTTATAAATTACTATATATATATATATATATATATATATATATGTATATATACATATAAACAGTTACCGAGACGAGACGTATTTTCTCTTCGGGAAGCTTCGACCTCTAATTACATCATTATGAAGAAGAAAAAACAATTAATCGGACTGACAGGTTAATGGCGAAAATTCGGAATTTAATAGCAAATAAAAAAGTAAATAAAAAGGATTTTTCATTTCACAACATTTTCAGATTTTCAAATTTTCTTTTATATATATATATATATATATATATATATATATATATATATATATATATATATATTTATATATATATAAATATATATATATATATTGCTATAGAAAAATTTGAGCATGAAAAATAATATGGTTAAGCTTAAACATGGAAAAGTAAAGCACTAGTTGTTAAATCTGGAAAAGCAAAGGACAAGATATTCTAGTAAAAAATATAACAAATTTATAACTTAAAATATTGCAGCATTAAGAATAGATTATATAATGTTATCGATTTAATTTTAAAAATTATTAATGCTACAATATTTTAAATTATAAATTTACTAGATTTTTTACTAGAATATCTTGTCCTTTTCTGTTCCATTTTTAGCAACTAGTCCTTTACTTTTCCATGTTTAAGCTTAACCCCCGAATTCACTCCCTTTCATGCTTTTATTCTCTCTGTTTCACTTGTTACTTCTCTTTTCGCGGCAGCAGTGAATTAGTAGCAATAGTAGTTGCTGAAGCGACGTGGTTTCTATGGAAACCAGTGATAAAAATATCGCTCACCTCTTTACATATTTTTACGATTTTTTTCGAGAAGAGTCATCATAACTTTTGTTTTAATAAACGAAAATTGAAAATTTATTTCCACAATAATTGTTTGAAATTTAGTCGAAAAATGAATAGGTAGTGGAGCTTTAAAGCAGTTCTAAATGGCTAAAACTGCCACTTTATCATATATTCAAACACTACCTCTTTTTAATTATATATATATTTATATATATATATATATATATATAACAATGTTTATGTCAGGTCATGTCATGTGCTACTGGTACCATGTAACCCAGTACTACCTGCCTCATGGTCGGGTCACCGGCGACTAAACCGGTTCCCCCACCAGACTTGTTTGGTGAGGAGGGCGGCTAGTCTCCCTGAAGGATTAAAAACAAGACCTTCCAAAGGGCGAATGAACTCTTTTTCTGGGTCAACGGCCAACTAGCACCGTGTATATTTGTGTGTGTGTGTGTGTGTATATGTGTATTGGGGTGGAGAGGGCTCCCGTAAGCCGTGGTGAAGGCAACCTTTCTAGGAGAAGCAAATCTCTGATTTAAAAAAACATAAAGCGGAAGACCATTACCCGCATTAAGCTGGTCTGCAGTTTAATTTGTTGCTGGCTATCTTCCTCTTGCTTGTTGCTGGATCTCAACATTTTGAACCGAGAGAGAGACTTAGCTGTCGTACAAAGCTAAGACTCTGTAACATCATCTAGTGGCACTCGTCTGACAAGACGTTGCAATCATCATATATATATAAAAGTGTCCAAAAAGTCACTGAAGAGTTTGGACTTAAATAGATTCTCTAATTTTAATGATATCTTTCTGTAATTTTAACACAATCTGACTAAGCCATTGGGAAGTGTTTTTAAACAAATGCAAAATTCCAACAATCTTTAATTATGATAAACAATTGTTTGAAATGTTGCCTATTTTCAGCTTTGTATATTTGTGCTCTTTCTAAAACTGGCAGATTCTCCGTATTGCGATTTAACTCCTCTATTTCGTCCCTAGTATTTTTCTTCAACTGTTGCAGTGAAATTTTGGGCACTCTAAATTCTTATATATATATATATATATATATATATATATATATATATATATATATATATATATATATATATAAAATAAAAATACCAGCGACAGTTGATGTTATGTTGTTTTGAAAAAAGAAAAAGCGAATGAAATTATGAAATAATTAACGTTTCGTCCCTATTTCAGAGGACATCTTCAGGATATTAAAAGTCCAAAAATGCAAGAAAAGAAAAAGATCATAGACCATACGAAAATGAGAAGAAAACAGTCTTTTAATATCCTGAAGATGTCCTCTGAAATAGGGATGAAACGTTGATTAATTCATAATTTCATTCGGTTTTTCTTTTTTTCAAAATAATATATATATATATATATATATATATATATATATTTAAATAAGGGAGTAGTCACCAACAATGTGTATTTTTTAACATTATTTTATTATTTCGTGTCTTGGTTTTTCATTGAGAATTATGTTTGGATCATTGTAATAATGTTTTTAAATCATTGAAATCGTTTTTACGCGTTTCAGACGTTCTGTGAAGCGTCCTCGTCAGAACGTCTGATACGCGTAAAAACGATTTCAATGATTTAAAAACATTATTACAATGATCCAAACATAATTCTCAATGAAAAACCAAGACACGGAATAATAAAATAATGTTAAAAAATACACATTGTTGGTGATTACCCCCTCATTTAAATATACATCTTTCTTTCGTTGTGAATTTCTTAACCCATTATATATATATATATATATATATATATATATATATATATATATATATATATATTTAAATATATAGGTAGGTAGATAGAAAGAGGGAGAGAGAGAGAGAGAAAATATTTACCTTAAAACCTATCAAGATACTAGAAAATGATAATGAGAAATAACACAATATAATAATACTTATCTATGATCTTGAAGGAATCTGAAACACATAGAAATTGTCAATTAAGTAATGATAATTTAGATAATTTAGGAAATACAGAAATTAGTAAACTGAAATAAAGCAAAACGATAAAATCATCACTTATTTACAAAATCTACATATCATATTTAACACCTGAATACCATTTTTAAATTAATTGATAATCTTCGAATTCTGTAAATATAAGTGTTTTGCGTTAAAATTGCAGGTGTGCATGTTTGCTTACGATCATTTAAAATTATCCTTTATTAATAAGATTAGCATCTTATAATACTGCAATACGTTAATCATTTTATTGATAATTATTTTGATCAGACAAAATATCTAAATGAAAAATGTATTAATTTATTTTAATACAGAAAGGGTGATTGGTTTGATTCGAAAGTTATTACAAACACCTTGTCAGATAAGAAAGAGATCAGACGATTGCATTTCCGATCACACTAGACGTTTGGCATAACCTTACCATGAAATTTAGAACAAACAGTTGGAAATAGTCCGAAAGCATTAGTTAAGTGTAATCAACAAATAAAGCTATCCAATGTGTGATGTAAACTTCATCAGCTCCCTTCCTTACCTGGCCATTATATTGAAGACGTCTGCTAACGAACGCGCAAATAATATATACAAAAGACATTGAATTAGTATGGGTACGTAATATAGGAAATAAATTTATTTTTGTAACGTTGTCTGAAATATACAGGCCGTGAATACCGGGACATAATATTGTCGCGAAGAGATGCTCCTGATAACGATATTCAAGAAACAACATAATATGACCAATTGTCAAGAGATAAAATAGTTGTACGATGCACCAAAATGTCAGTTGAACAAAGTCAATGCATATGACATTGATGACCAACTTTATGCGGAGAAATAACATAGCATGACCGATTGTCAAAAGATAAGATAAATGTTTGATATATGCAAGATCATTTTGGCAATATATGTAACTGCAACCGATTCTCACCAAGAAAAGTATAGAAATATATATTTTATTTTCAATTCATTGAAACAATCATCGAAGAATAAAACGTCCTGTAGGCATTGCTACAGTGACAATACCGTCCCAAGGGGAGGAGCATTTTATGTTATATAATAACAACCCGAAATTGATATCTGAGGTTGGTTAATGATTTGCGCTTAACTAGAATCAACCGTCGAATTCTTGTACGTACATCTTTCGCTTTACAACCTATCGACAATTAATAGCGCTATATTTCCATATATCAATGTGTCGACGTTCTTTTTTATGCTCAACAGAAATAGAAGAGTTTTATTGCTCGCTTAATATGAGGATGTTTCGTAAGACACAACAGAAATTGTTTCAACAACGTCCAATACTCTTTGATCCACCTTTCAAATATTTCTAGATGATAATTACTTTATTAATTAGATTTATTTATTATTTTTACTTTATTGATCTGACTAAATCTCAAAATGAAATTGAAACTTTTTCTGTAATTGAAAGCCATGTCGTTTTTTTACAAAGGAGTCACCACTTATCAAGGCCCGGAGGCCACTCAAGGATAAGGATTAAGACGCGTACAGTGGTCAATGGGACAATGTCATAATAATCGTTAGTAGTGGAAATTTGGTAAATTGGATTACTTAAGGGGAACGGCTCATCAAGAACTTGTTTACATTGGACTTGAAGACAACCATATTATAGTCAGCTAGAAACAGGCAAAAAGAAGAAAGTTCCACAGGTGTGCAGTTCTAAGAAAGAAACTTTGTTCATGGAATCTACGTTTAGGTTTAGGCACAGATAAAGAGTGGGGTAAATTATTGATAGTGTTTTCAGATGGATTAGTGTTTCTCGTGAAAGTTTGGTGAGGGGGGACCATAGATTGGAACTCAGACGAGCACTTGCCATGAAAATAACGATAAAGCAGAGGCAGGTTCGCAACGTCTCTTCTGTGAGAAAGAGGTTGCAAGGAAGAGAAAAGGGATTCTCTCACTAGGCTACAAAGTATGTTTTGAACTCTGTCAAGGCAGGATAAGTCCTTTCTAGCAGCTCCTGCCCAGATGTGGCAACAATACTCCATCCTTGGTACGTACCTGGCTCTTATATAGGTAGAGAATTGCATCAGCAGTGAGATATCTACTGAATTGATAGAAGAATCCCACCATCTTCCCAACGATGTTTAAATTCAAAAGAGTTTCCGATAGGTAGCTATTCTGTACAGGTCCTGGACATGAAAATTTTTCAGCGGGTAGCTGTTCTGTATAGGTCTCGGACTTTATAATTTTGCAGGTTGTTTGTTTTTGTTTGTTTTACGGCATATCATCCCTTTTAAAGTTATTTAATGCCGAATCCAGTGATTTTGAAGAAAAAAAAATTTAATAGATTTTTTTTCAAGTCGGTTTCTATTTAACCTATAGTTGAGACTTTAGCAGGTACTACCACTCCGGGTCATAGTGGACCTAGGAGCAATGGCAATTAAAGGGTGGATCCACACTTCTCAAACCCCGCAAGCTGGGGCCACACCATCGGATATAGTTTAAGGTCATATACAGGATATAATTTTGCGGCAAATAAGTAAAATATCTTTCTTGTTTAGACACAAAAAGATTATGTGTTGGAATTTGAAAGATTCAATATTTTTTATGGAGTAACTCTGGTTTTTTTGATTGGTTGCTAGCAGAAACTGGATCCATTTGATTCGTGAATTCCTATCGCCGGTGTCTATAAATAGAACTTTCCGATTTTCGGTGATCATACGCTTCCCACTATATCAAAAATATTGCAACAGTCTTCGTCTCTATTGCTAGAAGGTTAAGCAGTGTCCATATGATAATTATTCTCAGAGATATTACCATTTTAGTTCAAATACCTGATTACTATAAAAATACTGATAGTAGTAGACTACATTGCATGTCTGTAAGAATGGAAATAAAACATTACTTAGCCCTATAATCATTTACTCTTTGTTGTGCTTAGGCTCTGTGTACAAACCATATATATATATATATATATATATATATATATATATATATATATATATATATATATCTGACAAAATATCTAAATGAAAAATGTATTAATTTATTTTAATATAGAAAGGGTGATTGGTTTGATTCGAAAGTTATTACAAACACCTGTCTATTATATTGAAGACGTCTGCTAACGAACTCACTAATAATATACACAAAAGACATTGAATTAGTATGGGTGCGTAATATAGGAAATATCTGTGTGTGTGTGTGTGTGTGTGTGTGTGTGTGTGTGTGTGTGTGTGTGTGTGTGTGTACACGAGGTGCCTTCAGTAAGTTTACATACATTTTTTGTACATGCATTTAAAATATTTGTAAACGCTTTAAAATTCTCACAGAATATTTTAATAATCTGAGAAAGAAAAATGTAGTCGTTTTTTCGCTTGAAAATCTACAGCAGATAACAAATAAAAAGGAGCAGCGTGAAAACTAACAGGGTTTATATCATTGTTATACAATGTACACTTAGTATCTGGTGTTATTGAAGACGTAAGGAGTATATATCAAGATGTCGATGAAAATTGACTGCAACTTTCTGTTTAGAAATCTTACTTACAAATAGCTATCTCTGGGAACATGTAAGAAATGATTACAAAGGATTAAATGGACGTCATAATGCGTAAAAACAATATGAGAATTTGGCTTAATTGGTTAACGGACTAGATTAGCATATATAGGTTTTAGTTTTAAACCTATAATGTCCGATTAGAAAAAGGCGAAATCGAGCTTATTGTATCGATATATGTGTATGTGGTTTGCTGCTACACTACATCATGGCACCGTCTCATGCATGGTAAAGCGATGCAGACGGAGTAAGCGAACTTCCGCCTGTCCAGCCGAAATGGTAGACACGGTTAAATATTTTTAAAATGTAGTTCAGCAACAAGCCACGTACATTCAATACATACTTTAACAATTGTTCCGAGGATGTACTAAGTGTTTTCCATACAGCTAATTCTTTCTTACGTTTATTTTTTCCTTGCTAAAGGCGTGAGAATGATATCGATTAGCATAGATTTGGTCATCAGGTCATGGTCCAGTGTTTAGACTTAAAATCTACCAATTTCGCGCCATGTCAGTACTAATGCTTGTTCTATAAGCAATCCTTTAGGCGATTTATGATTGATGTGGGTTTGTTCATTTACATGGGACGAAGAAATGTTATATAGCTGTTTCATTGAGAGAGTCTTATTATAAGTGATGCTTAGAAAGAGTCTTATTACACGCGCAGTCTTAGAAGGGATGAAGAGACAGTCTTTGAGTCTTATTAGAGTGTTTGTCGTTATTATAAGTGATGTTGTATCTTAGAGGGAGAGATGTGTTGTAAGAGTTCTAGAGAGGGATGTTGTGAGAGAGATTGTTCATGTTATGACGATTCATATATATTAAAAATATGTTCATTCTTAGGTTAATAGATGTGTTGCTCTGTGAAGCTCTTAGAGTGAGGAGATAGTGTTCAGACAGTCTTAGTGTAGATATGAGATGTAGATTCACATTGTGGATATGAGATGTGTATGTTAAGACATTTTATAACACAGACATATAATAACAATTCACTTTACCTTTTTGTAAGAATCACAAACACAAAGACGAGCTTTATCAAAATACATGATGGGTTTATTTCTTCACGACCGGCCGTGGTTTTCTTATCAAGAATTCAAAGCTTCACATTTTAGTTTCAAAGTGATCGTCTCGCTTCTAGACGTTCGAATTTCAAACTCCAGACTCTCTCTGAGTTTCTCACTGACTGTCTCTCTAACTAACTAACTCTCACTTCCTATATTGAGAAATCCATGCATGTCCGGCCTCGTGAGCAAAATTCACGCGTTTCAACATGCGCGACTTTGCACGTTTCCGACATTATGATTATCCAATAACCTATTTTTTCTTTGATGTTTTTACAAAGGAATTCAACCTGCATATCTAATTCATTTAACCCATATTTTATTATCCACATTCTTTCCAACAATTGAATAGTTTATTTATTATTTATTTCATCAGAATTAACAATTTACTGGACATTCCATTTAAACCTATTGTTCTTTAAAACTTATATCCAAGGTTCGATTTCTGCTTTCTCTCATTTTATTTTCATTTTAAGTAATCTCTCTATTTTTATACTTACATGAAAAGGGGACAGCCCTTATCATGCAACAGAAAGTGTGAATGGCGGACGGACAGACAGGTAGTTTTTGTATAATATATAAAGAGCTAAGTAAGGATATTTTCATATATATACACACAACGCCTTTTACACATACTAGTTATTAAAACAGAAAAATGCGAGCATGAAAAGTAATATAGTTAAGCTTAATTGTGGAAAAGTAAAAGAACTAGTTGTTAACACTGGAAAAGAAAAGGACAATATATTCTAGTAAAAATATATAATAAATTTATAACTTAAAATATTTCAGCATTACGAATTGATAATGTAATTTTATAAATTAAATTAAAAAGAAACATTCTGAATTCTGCAATATTTTAAGTTATAAATTTATTATAGTTTTTACTAGAATATCTTGTCCTTTTCTTTTCCAGTTTTACCAACTAGCGCTTACTTTTCCATATTCAAGCTTAACCATATTACTTTTCATGCTCGCATTTTTCTATTGTAATCTATGATTTTTTCAGGCTTCCAGTAACTTCACTTGTTCTTTGTTTTATTTCAGTCTTATCCCCCCCCCTAAACATAACATAAACACATGTAATAACAATGTAGGGCACTCCTCTGCTTTCAAGAAAATCTCCCAAATTATCTCCATTTCATGCTTTCATTCTGTTTCACTTGTTATTTCTCTTTTCGCGAGAGCGGTGAGTTGGTAGCAACAGCGTTCGCTAAAACGACGTGGTTGCTATGGAAACCAGTCATAAAGACGTCGCTCACCTACTTTGGGTTTTTGTACGATTTTGAACACCAGTAAATTCGTCATAACTTTTTTTTACTGAACGAACATTGAAATTTATTTTTCACAATGTAGCTGAGAAGTTGACCTATAAACAGTAATAATTGTTTGAAATTTGGTCGAAAAATGAGTGAGCGGTGAAGTTTTAAAGCAGTTCTAAATGAGTAAAACTGCCACTTAACCATATATTCGAACAAAACCGTGTTTGAATGATCTGATTTCTCAACATGCATTTATAATGTAAGTAAACGGATACGAATATTCACGTACATTTTGTTTGGCAATTACTGAATAAATTATGTAAAAAAAAGTTCGAATAAGAAGAAAATCTGTTTTCGATGTTTTTCTAATGATGATGATGATGATTTTCACACAGGTAATCATCAGTGATTGCTCACTGACAAAAGAATTGGTAGTGTCCCCTGGAGTCTGAGTTACATAAAACTCCCCAGATTTCTAGTACTTTTCACCCTGTTCAATAACCAATGCAAATGATTTTGCGTTTGCAGAAAAAGCCGTTTACCATTATTTTTTTCTGGTACCAACAATAGATCTCCTCTGACATTTGAGTGGCAATAAGCTTCGCCGACTTCCCAGTATTCTTCGCAGAAGGTCTGCTAAATGCTACCTGTATTCGGTTTTTCCATCCTCCTTGACTTTCCGTGAGAACTTATCAGCAGAGGCTAGCGACATTATTTTTTAATACGTTAGTAGATATGAATTAATAATGTTTATCACGCACGGGTTGTTTGAATTGAGTTTTGGTGTTCACACTTTTTTACGCGTGATATGATTTGTGAATATACTCTTTGATTTAAATGATAGATATTACTATAACAGAATTTTGATTTTGAATGGTTATCGTTCAAACACTATAGTCATTAAATAGATGGTTACGTGTTAGTTTTACTCATTTAGAACTGCTTAAACGCTTCACCGGTCATTCATTTTGCGGTCAAAATTAAAACAATTTATACAGTTTATAGGTCACCTTCTCAGCTATATTTTGAAATTAAAATTTTCCATTTTCGTTCATTAAAACAAAAGTTATAATAAAATTATTGGTGTTCAAAAGTCCACAGAATTAGTAAGGAACGTGAGAGATGATTTCTTCTAATTGCCTGTTTGTTATCATAGCAACTTTTTCAACATTGACGTTTTAGAGACGATTTCTTCTGATTGGCTGTTGGTTACCATAGTAACTTTTTCGACGTCGACATCTTCATAAATCATAGCGAGAATGTCGTTCGAATGCCATCTTATTTGAGTTATATAGAAAGAGTTAACAAAAGTGATGCTCTTTCCCATGCTAGAACTGATAATATTTCGCTTACGACGTCGCCCGTTAATTTTATTTCTCTCTCTTTTTTTGTCCCTTCGTTCTGTTTATTTGCTTAATTGTGTCTTTTATTTGATGTTTAGTCAATTTAAGAAGTTGGTAATAATTTTTATGGATTGTTGACAATACGTATGATATTGAACACAAAAAATAAAATATTATTTCAAAGCTAAGCCTGGAAAAATCACGGATTTCATAGAAAAATGCAAGCATGAAAAGTAATATGGCTCAGATTAAACCTAGAAAAGTAAAAGGATTAGTTGTTATATCTGGGAAAGAAAAAGACAAGATATTCTAGTAACAAGGCCGATAGCCATGTGTCGCGTGCTCTCGTGTAATGAATGAATGCGTGAATGTAGGATTGACATGAAAATCTTAAAGATAAACTAAAATGACCGAAAAATGGGCTGAAATGACTTAAATAAATAAAAAGTAAATGACTTAGAATGACTTTAATGAACTTAAGGATGAATTGAATGACCTTAAGAATGACTTGAATGCTTAAAAAATGACTGGAATCCTTCAAAAACAACTTGAATGATCTGGAGAATAACTTGAATGGCTTTGAGACTGACTGGTTGTAAAGTGGGTGATCATTTTACATTAAATTAATACAGAAAAGTGATCCCTCACTTTATATCACAAAGTTACAAACATAAGTACAGCATGTAATAAGAACAGATACACACTTAAAAAGCTAAGAACAGCATCTATTAACAACAGACCTTTGATCTTAACCAAAAAGGCCAAGCACAAATGTGTTACGGACAGACCGACAGACCGCCGACAGTCCGACCGACCAACCGACCGACCGACAAAGTAACTTATAGAGTCGCTTGAACGCGACTAAAAATATAATAAATTTATAACTTAAAATATTGCAGCATTAAGATTTTTTAATTCAATTTTACATTATATACGAATTTTTAATGCTGCAATATTTTAAGTTATAAATTTATTGTATTTTTTACTAGAATATCTTGTCTTTTTCTTTTCCAGTTTTAACAACTAAGCCTTTTACTGTCCTAAGTTTAATCGTAACCTTATTACTTTTCATGCTCGCATTTTTCTATGTAGTCCATGATTTTTCCAGGCTTTGCTTGGAAATAATATGTTCTTTTTGTGTGTTCAATAAGAATTGTAAATGTCAACTGAATTAAAGGAATAAATTATAAGATGGTCAACATCATGAACTTTTGAGTATAGTATTTTATCATTTATTCACTACATTGCTTTGTAATTACATTAAGCTTCTTAAATAAGGATGTGGTATATATTATAAGGAAATAAAATATTCCACAGAAATATATATACATATATGTATATATATTTATATATATATATATGTATATATATGTATATATGTATATATATGTATATATATGTGTATATATATATGTATATATATGTATATATATGTATATATATGTGTATATATATATGTATATATATGTATATATATGTATATATGTATATATATATGCATATATATATGTATATATATATGCATATATATATGCATATATGTATGTATATATATGCATAAATATATGTATATATATGTATATAGATATATGTATATATATGTGTATATATATGTATATATATGTATATATATATGTGTATATATATATGTATATATATGTATATATATGTATATATGTATATATATGCATATATATGTATATATATGTATGTATATATGTATATATATGTATATATATATATATATATATATATATATATATATATATATATATATAATGCTCCCTATCTTATGTTCACCATTTTGGAAGTGATATACAAATTAACATTAGCGTATAAAACGATGCTCATTGTGTAAACAAACTGAGCTTAGGTATTTGGACAATGTCAAAACATTATTAATTCACAGCCCGCATGGCAGCAGCCATAAAGCGTAACGGTTAAAAGCTCTAACTGCCGTTCGGACGATCGAGTTTCGATCCTGGCTCGAGGCAGATTCTTGTCTAGCCGCACTGATGAGCTGTGAAACAGCAAAACAGCGAAACAGTACTGTATGTGGATGAATATATATATATATATATATATATATATATATATATATATATATATATATATATATATATATATATATATATGAATGTAATGCATATAAAAGGTTCTGGCTATAATATTAATAGGCAGAGAGAGAGGGTGGATAATCCCGTTGTTAGTGTCAGAAGTTGATCTGTCTTATCCTTAAACTTTGCTGTCGACAAAAAAGGTAAGGGTCGTTCTTTGTTCTTCTTGACACCAGATTAGAAAAATAAAGTTACGTTTATCTTTGGGCTGACGTTCGACAAAAGATTGAATCATGAACAAGTAACTTTCCTAATAATCCAATAATAAAAGTGATAAATGACAAAGGAGACATCAGCAATAAAAACAAGGGAGATAATTAGAAGAAAGATGCGGGTAAGAGAAAAAACACGTTTCGCCAGATGAGGGCAGTTTGTGTCACGTGACCTGCAATAAGTGATAATTTGATTTGTTTTCTACTTATATGAAGCAGCATTTGGGATTCTATATTTCTCTAAAGACGTCAAGATGTCATAATTATGAGAATGGAATTGTCATGAGGGGGGAAGGGGGAAAAAGCAAGAGAGAAAGGTTAGTTAGGAACCAGAGGATAGAGATAGCATCAGGTATTAAGGTAAAGAACGTTATCGTATTAGAGTGAGGGAAAGAAAGAACGAAAGAGATAAAGAAAGAACAAAGAAAGAAAGAAAGAAAGAAAGAAAGAAAGAGGAGGATAAGAAAGATGAAGTAACGAGAAAAAGAAAAAAGAAAGAAAGAACAAAGAAAGGGAGAAAGAAAGAGGAGGATAAGAAAGATGAAGTAACGAGAAAAAGAAAGAAAGAAAGAACAAAGAAAGAAAGAAAGAAAGAGGAGGATGAGAAGGATGAAGTAACGAGAAAAAGAAAGATTTAGGGCGAGAAATGGTAGAAATAAAGATATAAAGTGTGAGAGAAGGCGAGAGGGTACATATCAATGAGAGGGGGAAATTATTTAGTGTCAGTAAGAAAGAAAGATATTAAGAGAGAAAAATATATAAATATATCAAGCAAAAGAAAGAGTGCGAGAAATGTATCTAAAGAAAAAAGATAAGACGATATAAAGGAATAAAGAAACGGACATACAAACATACAGAGAAACATGTCAAGTGAAAGAAAGAAAGGCATTAATTGCGCGAGTGCGAGAGAAAAATAGATCACGAGAGTGAAAGAGAAGGATAGAGAGAGAAAAACATATCAAAAAGAGAGAAATATAGCAAGAGAGAGAGAAACGGGGCCAAGTGAGCAAGAGCAATAAAGATATTATTAAAAGAGGGAAAGAGACAGAGAAAAAGAAACTATCATCAGAAAAGGAAATAAAATGTTAAGTTTGACAAAGAGCGAGTGATAAATATATCAAAAGAGACTGAGGATAAAGAAATACAGTGATATAGAGAGAGTAGAAGGCGGTAGCAAAAGAAAGAGGGAAATAAAGATATTAAATCAGAAAGAGGAGGATATTTAAAGAAAAGAGATAAAGAATGCAATCGATAGAGATGTAGTCGATCAGATATGGACATTTATCTGCTATAGAGGAAGCAAGAAGTAAAGGTTAACGGGGAAAATTTAGAAGATAAGATTTAGAAAAAAAAATTAGAAAGACAATTCAGAAAGTAAATTAGAAAGAAAGTTTAGAAAGAAAATTTTGTGATAAAATTTTGAAAGAAAGTTTAGAAAGAAAAGTTTGAAAGAAAACTTAGAAAGCAATTTTAGTGCGAAGATTTATAAAGAAAAATTAGAAAGGAAATTTAGAAAGCAAAATTAGAAAGAAAATTTAGAAATAATTTAGTAAAAAAATTAGAAAGAAAATTTAGAAAGAAAGTTAGAAATAAAATTTAGAAAGAAAATTAAGAAAGAAAATGTAGAAAGAAAATTTAGAAATAAAATTTAGAAATTATTTAGAAAGAAAATTTAGAACGAATATTTAGAAATTATATAGAAAGAAAATTTAGAAAAAAAAAATTTAGAAATAAATAAATTAGAAATAATTTAGAATAACTAATTTATAAGAAAAATTAGAAAGAAAAAATAGAAAGAAAAATTAGAAAGGAAAATTAGAAAGAATATTCAGAAATTATTTATAAAGAAAATTTAGAAATTATTTAGAAAGAAAAATTAGAAAGAAAATTTATAAATTATTTAGAAAGAAAATTTTGAAAGAAAATTTTGAAAGAAAATTTAGAAATTATTTAGAAAGAAAATTTAGAATTATTTAGAAAGAAAAAAATTAGAAAGAAAAATTAGAAAGAAAATTTAGAAATTATTCAGAAAGAATATTTAGAAATTATTTAGAAAGAAAAATTAAAAAGATAAATTAGAAATTATTTAGAAAGAAAATTTAGAAAGAAAAATTTGAAGGAAAATTTAGAAATTATTAAGAAAGAGAATTTAGAAAGAAAATTTTGAAAGAAAATTTAGAAATTATTCATAAGAAAATTTAGTAAGTAAATTTAGAAAGAAAATTTAGAAATTATTTAGAAAGAAATTTAGAAAGAAAATTTAGAAAGAAAAATTAGAAATAAATTAGAAATAATTTAGAATTACAAACTTGAAAGAAAAATTAGAAATTAAAATAAGAAAGAAAAATTAGAAAGAAAAATTAGAAATAATTTAGAAAGAAAAATTAGAAAAAAATATTAACAATAATTTAGAAAGAACAATTAGAAAGAGAAAATATTTTAAATAAATTGACAACGTAATAAAGTGAAAACAAACAAATTTATAAAGTTAAACAGGGAAAAATGTTAGAAAAAAGAAAATAACAAGATTAGAAAAAGAAATGCTAGTCTTTTTTTGAAAACAAAAACTGGTACTAAATGAAATCTATATAAAAATGAGAATGTATGTGTGTGAACACTTTTAAAAGCTATAGACTCAACGATTTTTTTTTATCTCCAGACTTGAAATATCGTATATAGGATATTCAGATATGCGGACAACTTTATAATCAGTTTTCATCCAGAAAAAGGGCCGTTAAGGAGTCAAAGTTGAAAAATTGGTACGTGTGAATCATCGGATTTTTATATGCTTGGTCAGTGCATCACGAATGCGCATGCGCGATTAGTTCACATTACAGATTACTTATATTAAGAATAAGTAGTTTAATAACACCTTTTTAAAGTCGTGTCATGCTGGTCTAATGGTTATCGTACATGACTCACTGTCTTTAGGTTTTGGTTGCAACCTCAGTTCCAGTATTATTTTATTTTAATTTTTTTTACTTTCAAGAAGTGCACGATTTAGAAAAAGATACGTGATACTCGTATTCACATGTGCTAGTTTCTGTAATTAATTAAAACATAATCTGTATGCGTATTTTACGACCAGGCAACGCCGGGGGGCCTGCTAGTTTATAAATATAGAATAGACGAGAGAGATAGTTAGAAATAAAGTAAGATCGAAGAACAGAAGTAAATATCTATATAAAGGATATAGAAAAACTTACGAACAGGGATATCTCATAGAAATATCGCCATGTTTCGATTTCACATATGCAACATAAGAAAACGTAGTGAAAACTTTAAGTAGGTTATTTATAGAAATACAGGAATTTATAAGGAAGGAAATAAAGGAAGAAAAAAATGAAAATGAGAGTTTAAAAGTAAACTGAGTGACAGTAGATATAAAAAGTAAATTAGAAAAGGAAAAGAAAGAATGAAATGATGTTAGAAATTAATAAAAGAAACGAAAGTAAGAAAGAAAGATATTTTAAGAAAAAAGTTACAAACATGGGGAATTAGAGAAAAGAAAAGATAGACTAAATTCGAGAAAAGAACAGGAAAAATATCTAACAAAGACATTAATAGATAGACATCTTCTACACAATAATGAAGTCGGGTGCACACACACACACACTATATATATATATATATATATATATATATATATATATATATATATATATATATATATATATATACAACTAATGCAACTTTGTCTGTGTGAGTTCGTTCCTTATAGACTCCTAAACGGCTGAACAGACTTTCTTTAAGATTTACAGAACTTTAGTGTACAAGTCTAGGAGTGATCTTAGTTAAGTTTTGTCTCAGAATACCCCCTATAATCGGCAATCGAAACCGTTATCTTAATTTATCTATTATCGGGGAAGCCATTTATTCCATGTCGTTGCTTCGCAACACTTATAGAATAACGGGCCGTGAAAATTCTACTGTGGGTGAGTTGATAGCGTGTTTTTTTTTTTTTTTTTTTTTTTTTTGCTTTTTGTTATTTTCTTTTATGACGTGATCTGTAGGTTCGAACCCCGCACGTAAATTTCTTAATTTTTTTTTTTTTTTTTTTTTGTATACTGGAAAGAATCTTATCTCTTCTCTACTTATATGTTAAAGACACTTTGTCCTGTGTGTGAGTTCATTCCATATTGACTCCAAAACGACGGGGCCTATTTTGTTTTTAATTTCACACACCTGTACCTTATGTGCATGGGATGTGTTTAGATAGGTTTTGTATCGGAATACCTCTGATAAGTATCAAAAATCGATAATCGAAGAAATCTGATTAAAAAAGAAACAGTCAAATTTTAGTCAACGTTAACACTTTTATGCAGCCTCAAAAATGTTATCACCACACAAGCAGAATGGTTCGGCCTATAAAATCAATTGTATGTTCTTTGATAAGACAAAGACTCGTCCAAATGAACGCTTTTGTTTAGAGTATAATTGGACCATTGTACTTGACATTTGCATTTTAAACTTAATTCAAATCATTATATAATTTTTTTTTAAATCATAGAATAAACAGTAAGTTCTCTACATTGTAATGTAGACTTCAATGAATTGTGAACTAACTCACTATATGGAGATGCACGCTCACGCCATTCCAGAAGCGAGAACGCGTCGAGTGCTCCACGATGAATTTGAAAATGTGCCAAGAAGACGAATCAAAGTTTTTCAAAAGACTGATTACATAGGATGAAACCTGGGTCCATCACTATGACCTAGAGACCAAAGGCCAGTCAATGCAGTGGAAGCACTTGGACTCACCACCTCCAAAGAAGGCAAGAGTGCAGCCCTCCGCTGGTAAGGTCATGCTCACAGTCTTCTGGGACCAGGATGGAGTAGAGATGACAGATTTCCTGGCAAAGTGTTCCACAATTACAGGAGCCTCTTATGCTTCACTTTTGAGAAAATTAAGGGAAACTATCAAAATCAAGAGGCGGGGCAAGATCAGTAAAGGTACCCTCCTCCTGCAGGACAACGCTCCGATCCACAAGTCGCATGTCACCAGATCAGAAGCACGGGCGTGTGGTTATGAAATCCTTCCCCATCCTCCCTACTCTCCTGACCTTGCACCCTCTTTCACCTCTTCCCAGCCATGAAGTTGTTTTTGAAAGGAAAGCGTTTCCCAGAAAATGCAGCCTTGATTTCTGAAGTCACGTCGTGGTTGAAGAACCAACCTGGGGAGTTCTACAAGAACGGTCTCCAGAGCTGCATCAAACGATGGGAGAAATGCATAACTCTGGGTGGTTCCTATGTAGAGAAAGACTAATAACTGTGCCAAGTTTCGTTGCTCTACTCCTATGGGAAGTGGGTCAGGGGCATTACTTATTGCACGCCCTTCATACCACAAGTAACAGCACGAAAATGGATACTCCAAAGGGCGTTTTTTGGTTATATTCTATGCGTTCTTTCTATCCTGAATTCCTTAAAGCATTGTTGTAGAATGTCGATACCTGGTCAAAAGCTTTTTCGTCAGCTGATAGATTTGATATTCTTTTGGAGATAGATGGAACTATTGATTTGATTATTGACTTTGGGTGATCAGATTGTTTATGTACATAAAATAGGTTTAGATTTGGTTTATGGTACGGGGTATAAGATTCATAACATAGATTTAAAGATACATCTAAAAAGTTGGAAGTTTTTTATTTGGGTCGACATCGATTGTTAGTCCAAAGTTTTTGAAAAATTCATGCAGTTTTTTGCTAGTGATGTTGTATTGTTTTGGTCTCCCGGGGGTTACGAATAATGCGTCATCCTTGTAGGTTGTTGAATTCTATACTAATTTCTTTTAATAAATAAAGCCCCACTAAGTCGGTTCCTTGTGCACTATCGGAAGCTCCCATTATTATGTGAAAGTCATTAGGGGTATCTTTCCTTGTCCAATATTTATCTTCAAAACTAATAAGGGATCGTCTGGCTAATAAGATTAATTTAATTTCTAAATCCGTTATGTACGAATGTTTTTTTTTTTTTTTTTTTTTTTTGCAAATGTTAGTGCCTTATTTAATAGTATTGGAGAGATTGAGTGATAGTAATTATTTATATCGAAGGTGATAAAGCTTAGTTGTTGCTTATCCTTAAGTTTTAAGAACCAATTTATTACTGAGTCAGTACATTGCCACAGTGGGAATTTAACTTTGTCTCTAATGGAAGGTATGATTCTATCTAAGATTTTCTTGCTTACTAGACCAATATCCGACCTAGATGGACAAATTAGTCTAATGGAAGGGTTCTCATGGAAGTTCTTTTTTTTTGTGGTCTTTCAATGTAAATCTGGGAGTGCCAGGAGTGACAATTTCTGTATGTTCATGGATATTATAAGGTTAAGTAAGTTTTTAACTTCTAAGTTTATTTCTTCTATTTTCTTTTCGGGGGCATGTTTATAGGATTTGTTTAATTCTTTGTATATAAATTTCTTATAATTGCTATATTCTAGTTTATAATAGTTCTTGGTTTTATCGGCTGGAACAAATATATGTGAACTGTTGGTACTAAAATAATTCAATTCTATAGCCATAGTTACACAACCATACTCTTCTCATCTTCTTAATGTTAATTAGCAGTGTAGGGGCTAAAAATTGTTTTTCTTTTTTATGATAATCGTAGTTATGTTACCCACAATTATTATTGTTATAATTAATGGTATGACTATTGGTATACTTTCTTTATGTCTAAATCTATATATTTGTATACATGAGTGTATATGTAGGTATATATGGGTGTTTGTATGGATATGTTGTCAAAGTGTGCGCATTTGTGTGTATATGTAGTTGTGCGAGTATATATATATATATGCGTGCATGTATGTGTAGATGTGTACATATATGTTTATATGTAAGTATGTGTGTATGTGAATGCATGTGTTGAAAACTTTTTCCCAGTTAAATATTATTAAATGGTATATAATATTATGGATATTACCAATCTTTAGACACTTTTCAGTAAGGTATTATTATTACTTTATTATTTTTGTTTTATTTTATTTAACTTTGAACTATTACCGTAAGGATTATAAAATAAAGATAAAACGTTCTATTAATACGCTTAGCCTTTGTTTTATAATTCACTCATAAACATTAGTATATTCTAAACCTTTATTTCAATCCTTCCTTTTAAGGGAAACTATAAATGGCGTATAAAATTAACAAGAATAGCACCTTATGAATATTATATATAATTGGAGATGACTGAACAAAATCGATTTAAACTGACAAAGGAATTTAAGATTAAACTAGTATAAATTTTGTAAAAACTCATTATTCCATTTGCGTTTTGGCCTCTTCTTTTTCTTTTTATTTTTATTCTTATCTCCATGTTTCTTATTGTTCCCCCCTTTCCTTCCCTTGCCCTGTCTCTATATCCAGTACACAACCTGACCTCAATTAAGCGACCGGTCAAACTTTTTTATGAGTCTTTGAACTTTATTTAAAGACATATATATTCTGCTATATGTATATATATGTCTGTGTGTATATATGTTTATGTCAGGTCATGTCATATGCTACTGGTACCATGTAACCCAGTACTACCTGCCTCATGGTCGGGTCACCGGCGACTAAACTGGTTCCCCCACCAGACTTGTTTGGTGAGGAGGGCGGCTAGTCTCCCTGAAGGATTAAAAACAAGACCTTCCAAAGGGCGAATGAACTCTTTTTCTGGGTCAACGGCCAATTAGCACCGTGTATATTTGTGTGTGTGTGTGTATATGTGTATTGGGGTAGAGAGGGCTCCCGTAAGCCGTGGTGAAGGCAACCTTTCTAGGAGAAGCAAATCTCTGATTTAAAAAACCATAAAGCGGAAGACCAGTACCCGCATTAAGCTGGTCTGCAGTTTAATTTGTTGCTGGCTATCTTGCTCTTGCTTGTTGCTGGATCTCAACATTTTGAACTGAGAGAGAGACTTAGCTGTCGTACAAAGCTAAGACTCTGTAACATCATATTTGTATAGATATTCCCTCAGACATTTGGGCTCATGGATTTTAAATGTCTGAGGGAGTGGCACTCGTCTGACAAGACGTTGCAATCATCATGTGTATATATGTATGTATATATGTGTGTGCGTGTGTATGTATATCTATGTATATATGTGCGCGTGTGTATGTATATATAGGTATATATGAACATGTGTTCACCCCACTTCCTACCTTTCACCACTACCTCTTCTCCCTACAACTAACACCTCACCCCACTAATAATAATTTAGACCTCTAATGATAAGGTTTCCACCAGACTTTGAATTATTTTCGCTGGACCCACAAACAAATTTATACGAGAACTTATCTATTCAGCTATGCGGATTACCCAATATATAACTGGGATCTTATTACCCAACTGCTGTAAAGAACGTCCACCATGGATTTTACCACGCAATCTGGATCTACAATTTTCATATCCTTTTCTTCAAATCCTCTTGCTACAGGACTTCTGATTAATTAATTTATTTTGACTTTGACTTTCCATGCCTCACTGACTTTAGCAAATAGAGTACATACGTTTAAAATATTTGCTAATATTTTCTCTCCTCTGATGAGATGGTAGACATCGAAACCCTATCGGTTAAGGAGATTAATTTTCTAAAGTATTCTTTGTCTTGCTTAGAATAATAAAAATCTTTGATATGAAACTCAACCACTTCATTTGAATAAGGGTTTTTTGAAATTCATTGAATCACAATTTAATATATATATATGTGTGTGTGTGTGTGTGTGTGTGTGTGTGTGTGTGAATGTGTGTGCACGTTCATCGCGTTACACAATAGATAGAGAATAAAACATGTACATTTTAGATCCCAAACAAACCATTTTAAGTAGTAAAGGAAAGCGAGAAAGAAAATAGCAAGTCAGACAATAACCTCAGCTTATTTTGCCCCCTGAAATAAATTCGGAAGGAATCGTTAACTCAATAATAAAATGTTATTAATGGGTGTTTTGTTTTTATTATTATTATTATTATTATTATTATTATTATTATTATTATCATTATTATTATTATCATTATTATTATTGTTGTTGTTGTTGTTCATTTCTGGGGTGGATGGGTTCTTCCTTTTCTTTGTGTTTAAATTGGCCTACTTCTTCTCTGTCCACTTTGCTGTCGTCTGATGCAGTTCAAAAGTCTGAGGAAAAACCACATTCCTAAAAAAATTTCCTGGCTTTGGAAAAAAAGCTTCAACCTACCGGCAAAAAAAATCGGCAAAAAAAAAACCGGCAAAAAAAACCCTAACCCACCTACTTTTGTTTTTACTTTTTACCAAAAATTACTTTTAGAAAATACTAAAAAAAAAACAAAGACCCTAACCTTAAACCGATTACCCCTAAAAAAGCAACTACTACTTAAAAAAAAGTTTTTTCTAATTTTCTTTCATTAAAAAAATACTGGAAAACAAAACAGTTTTTTTCCATCTTTCCATTCTTAAAAAAATAATTTATCATATTTTTTAAAACAAGCACACCTAAAAAATCTTCTTCTGAACGTTTTCTTAAAAACATTTGCTTAAAATTATTTTTTGACAAAAAAAAACACCTAAAAAGTTCATTGAAATATTGCTTTGTAATTAAAAATTTACTGAGCTTTTTACTATTGGCTTCTTATAACCTTTTCTTCGCACAATTAATAAAAATGAAAAATTACGGTAGGTTTTTCTTCCCTTCCCTTCCCCCCCTTTTTTTTTGGCTTGTTTCTACATTTAACATTTTTCTAATTTTTTTTTAACGTGGCGTTGTTATTATTTCATCGGCGCTGCTCGTCATAATCCGGTTGTTGACGTCATGTTCCGGAGAAAGCCGAATGTACTACATGTATTGGGTTGGTAAAAAAAAATGTTCATTTTATACAATTCATTTTAATGTTTAGAAACTTTGAAAATATCTATTATCTATCTTTTTATCATCAACATTATTCAACTACAGCTTTCAATATGTCACTGTCGAAATACTTTTGGCTGATCAGAGAGAAAGAAGCATCTCTCACTGATAATTTTCCTTTTCTAAATTTAGCAAACCATATCTAGCACATCTTTCTGTAACAGCATTCTCCACATAACATGGGATATAATCATGCAAGGTTCTCAAGCTTTTTTGCCTTTATAATAGTAAAAAAAAACCATCGGATGTCGATAGCTTTTAGCTTGGTCTTCTGTTTCAAGTCTTGAAATGCAATCAAACGTGCAACAACTGCTGTGCTCGGTGTGTTTTTACATGCAGACGTATTAACGTATATTACTACTTGCTGAATAATATTCCAAGAAAATCGCGTTGTTTTATATTACTTTTATCTTCTTCTCTTCTCTTCTCTTCTCTTTCTTCTTCTCTTCTCTTCTCTTCTCTATCTATATAAATAAAATGAACTCATTTTTCCCGTCTGATTTTGACATTAATAGGATTAAAAATCAAGATATTTCATGCAAGTATAATATGCACAAACGGCAGAACAATATCTGAGGTGTGTTATAGGCTTATTATTTCTCAAATTCCTCGATAATCTTAGATTTCTATACTTTTTCTGCTGAGAAGTCACGGCCAAAATCGGTTAAGATCAATGGAAGTGGTAAAATATTTTCTCTCTAATAAATTCCTCCTCCCCCTGCCACCACTTAACACCGTTTGGGGATCGTTCACAAGGAACAGTTGAGAAGAGAACACCGGTTTGGCTTCGTTGTTTTCTTTCATGTGAAGTTATTTAAAATCACTAAACTTAGCTGCAGTGCTCTGTGGCGTAGTAGTTAGCGTGCTGGACAATTCACATTATATTTTCACGTTCGCGCCGACCTACCGTAGTCGTTTTTTTTTGTTTTTTGTTTTTTTTTCCTAAACAACTGGAATGGACTTTTCTTGGTGGCCGAACTGTTAACGTTGCAGATGTTTTTTTGTTTTTTGTTTTTTTTTCACACTTTATTTTCCTACTTTTACTCATGACTCCGGGTTTGATCCTTCCTACTTACCTACCATAACATTTTTTAAAACTCCCCCCCCCCCCCGTCCCGGAAACAAACACTCGGGCAACGCCGGGTACCCCCGCTAGTTAATAGAATATAATGCTACAATACAAGCTGTTGTCTGTAGTCAAACGAACCACACAGTCCCGCCTCGTGAGCATGATAGAAGAGAGTATTGAACCGGTGAACCGGTATTACTTGTATAATAGTCCCTCATGAAAGATATTCCTGCGGAACCTACTACACTCGCTACACGAAATACAGGATCTGATAAACCGGCATATAAAACAATCATTAATAAGTCGAAAAGATAACATTAAAACAAACGAAGGAACTTTTTAGACACCAATACAAAACATCAATCTGTTTGAAGAGGATATCATCAGTGGTTATAAAAAACTTTGTCCACTAAGCAAGAAAAATATATGTAGAATTTATTTTTTATTTTTCTATGCATTTTTCTGTAATATATTATGTTTTTCATATATTCTTCTGAGCATATAATTCAATTCGAATTCGAAAGAGAAAGAGAGAGAAAAAAAGAAAGAGTGAGAAGGATTAAAAAAAGAGAAAAAGAGGGGGAAGAAAGAGAGGGAGATTAAGAGAAAGAAAGAAAGAAAGAGTGAGAAAGTGAGAGAGGAAAGGGGTGAGGTTAAGAAAAAAATAATATAAAGAAAGAAACAAGGGAGAGAAAAAAAAGAAGTGAGAAGGATAGAAAGAAAAAAGAAAAAGAGAAAATGTGATAGCAAAAAGATAGAAAGAGTATCTCCTCTACTATTTGCGTGTAAGTCCATTTGTGTGGGTGAGTGTGTGCGAGTTCTTTCCTCATAGATTTCCAAACGGCTGAGCTTATCTTTTGCAAATTTCACACAAAGCAAATTTATATGTCTGGCAGTGTTCTTAGATATTATTTTTACAGAAATTCATCTGATAAGTATCAAAAATCGAATAATTCCGATCTTAAAAATAACTTTTCTCTGTTATAGATTAAAAGACAAATTTTTACGGGGGAATATTTTATGTTACACCGGCAAGGGAGATAATAAAATCTCAACAAATATCTTTTTAAAAACACAATTAATGACTTCTGAAATTATAGCTCAATAGTAGAGTATTCTACTACAGATCGAATGATCCCCTGTTCTAGCTTGGATGTACCTCAGCATTTTATTTTATTTTTTTCTTATAATTAAGTTCAATTTACGATAAAAGAAAAAGTACCATTAAAAATCTCCGCAAATCATTTCTCCGTTTGCATATTTTAAAAGTAAACATTAATCAAAAGTTACTTTCCAGGGCATTCATCATCAAGCCCAAATATCAGTTGACGTTATATTGTAAACATACACGGACGGAATTTGATGAAAATTATCATTATTATTATTTATCATTATTTTATTTATTTATTTATTAGCCCAACAAGCAAATTATTCTTCGATAATATATAATATTCAATAGAGAATTAGTTCTATAATAATACATACTAAATTTGCATAAATTAAAATATCATGTTTAAGCGTATTGTACGACCGAGCAACGCCGGGAGGCCAACTAATTTCAAATATATCCGAAGTAGTTATACGCTTTATAATCATGGTAAAGTGATTTCAAATATGTACACAATATTGCGTAGTAACTTTTAAAATTTACTTCATTCCAACATAAAATAATGGCTTTGAAACATGTCCCTGCTGTATTTCAATAGATAAGCAGGTTTGAAGGGATTTAGACGCATGCTTCTATTGAGAAATGAATTCCAGTAAATTAGTATTCTCTGTTTATTTCCAAGCAATTAGAATTTATTTGCTTTTTTATTTATTTTCTATATTTATTTTTTTTTATTTATTTGCAGAGTTCTCGTTTCTATGCTCTTTGTATTCCTTTGTCAACCTCTTTTTAAATCTTGAATTTCAATCACTAAAAGCATAATATACATAATATCTCTACCCCACCTCCGTATAGATCAGAACGCCTTGACAAATATTGTACACCAGAAAAGATAACTCTTCTATCGCATGTCGGGCGCCAGTGGCAGGACCAGAGGCAAACGAAAACATTGGCCAGTTTGAATATTGCTCGCGGCGTTTTTGAAATTTCTTTCTGCCAGGCGAAGACAAATGGGAGAGCCTCCAGGTCAAGCAAATACTGGCTTATAAGCATTTCAATTTTATAAATCAACTGTTTGTGTTTAATTTTTCTTTGAATGCGCATTGACTTGGGTTTTGGTGTTTGTGCTTCTAAGCATGGTGTGAAATTTTAATGGGGTGCCTTCCGGAGTTTGGGGAGTCGAGAGTCAATTAATAGAATTCGTATAATAATTGAAAGACAAAAAAAAAAAAGACTATTATTTATAATGCGTGACATGTTTCAGTTTAGTAAACAGAAATTATGTAGATTGTTGATGTTAATTTCTTCTCAAAGTTTGCCATATTGTATACTACAGTCTGACCTTTCAACCCGACGGTGAAAATATATTTTCAGATGCAAAAAGTATCAATTTGAATATTCTGTCGTTTTCAACGATACATGGATAAACGAAGGGTTATTATCAAAATACGCACAAATGTGATAGACTGTTCCGTCGATTTTCACGCATGATCTATACATATACACACACGCAGACACACACACACACACACATATATATATATATATATATATATATATATATATATATATATATATATTTGTTTATTAATTATACAGAAGTTCAGAAAAACATTGGTACCGTCGGTTTATAGCCCAACACAACGGGAAACCGTTAATGGTAAAACGTAAATGATGTTCAGCTCTCGTCAGCCATATATGTAATATATATATATATATATATTGGGCAGGTGTTTTGTCGTCATACAATTCATCAGCGTGGCTGAACTTAGCGAGATTCGAAACTAAGACGAGGTAATGCTTTCGCTGAAAGGTATTGCAGGCAAAATAAACGAATAAATAACATATCAAAATCATTTTATACCTTTATCAGTAGCGGATATTGTGTCAGTGGGATTCTGGTTTCGAATATGTAAGAAAATAATTAAATATACGGTTGCTTTCAACTATGCATGGATAAACGAATAATGGTTGCCAAAATACATACAAATATCATATATGTGTGTATGTGCGTGTGTGTGTGTGTGTGTGTGTGTGTGTGTGTGTATTTGAATCACACTCTGCGATTAAGCATTATATAAGTTTGTTGTATGTATCCTATTGATTTGACATAATAGAAAATTAAAATTGTTTTCTTTTCTCTTGATAATTGATGATAGCCTCGGGATAAAATATCAGACCGCAGTGTCAAAAGTGATTATGCAACTGGGTTCGAATCACACTTAAGATTGCGTAAACATAAAACTGACTGAAAGTTAATTAATCAAAATTATTTACATAAGAATAGTATACAGATATATGGCTAGATGCGATGCGAGAAAGGAACGGTGAAAACTGATACGAACAAAAGAACGCATGGTTGTAAACAATATATGCAATATATTTTCTTCGAAAACTTATGCCTCTTTACTATTATTATATACAATGCACTAGAGCGTGGAACGATAAAATTGTCGCCCTAAGGAAAATAACACTACAGATTTATTTTTGAAATTTTAAAAAATCAATTCAGGTGACATGATTATGTAGTGAAGCTGATATCTATTTAATGTAGCTGCCTTCAGCCTCAATCACCACCTCGATACAGGTCCGGAACTGGAAGCATCCTTTTTCCACAAGCGCCGGTGTGAGCCCAACGAATACTCAGCGGATGGCGGCAATCAGGCTGGCTTCGGTGTTATGGGAGGTCATGTTGGTGATGTTCTCAATGTATGATTAAACGAAGTAGTCCAGCGGATCTAGGTCAAGAGAGGATGGGCTAGTCAGTAAGAGACGGGTACAAAGTCGTAGCACTGCTTCTGAAGCCAAGTATGGGTCTCTTTGGATTTGTGGGCCGGCGTCGAATCCTGCTGCCACACCCAGAGTCTGCCAGCGACCACCTGATTGCACCACGAGATTACCACTCTCTTCAGCACATCTAAGTACACTTTGGTGTTGACTTGCAAGCTGACTTTGAATATGTGAGGTAGCATGACGTGGCCCCTATTTGAAACCATACTAAAGACCATAACCGTGGCCGGAAACTTTTTCGTCATCCTTGGCGCGTCCCTTTTATTTGTGGCAATTCAGCGATGCATTTTGACGGTACTGGCAATGATTCTGTTGCCATAACTTGGATCGGTAGAGAGCATGAGTTGTACAGTGGCACATCTCCGATCTCGCTTGTTGAACATTGTGTCAGTTTCAGACATGATAGAAGACCCCTATGTGTAGCCTAGCCTGTATTCGCCTATAATTATTGTCTAGTTTAATGGAATTGATGTGTGCATTAATAACGGTGATTAATTTATTGTTCGGTTGAATTTCTACGGTGTTTTTTGTTTGTTTTTTAATTTAGATGTGTTGGAATTTTTTTTTTTTTTCGAATTGATTATTATATTTTTCGGTGGGCATTTTGGGGGAGTAATGTTTCTGTTTTTTATAGATTCGGCCTTAACGAGGTCGCTGGTAGCTTTGTAATGTTTTGGTAAAGAATTTTTATTTCAACATTTTTTAGATTGTATTAAATTTCTTTTAGAAGTTCTTAATTATGTTTGAGCTAAATGTATGTACGATTCTAGGGAACCAGAGGGATTCATTTTTCCTTTGTATAATCTATTTAGTTACTTTAGAATAGTTTTTTTTTCTGTTCGATGTAAATTAGAGTGCGAAGTTTGAAAAGCCATTCTTGGATTTGCTGATACTGTTCAGCTGTAGTCTTGGATAATAATCTGTAGGTTTTGTGAATACTTTCAAGAGATTAGATAGGCCTACAAAACTTAATACACTTGGTTTTTTATCTGTTCAGGTACTCCCTTATACTAGAAGGATGATTAAAGTTGATCAGATTCTTTCTTCAAGTTCACCAGGATCAGGAAAGGACCTTACCATGCTTCGGCACTTATGCAGAACACGACCTGCGCTGGAACAACGGTGTTATGTAGAAATCCATTCTTTACTGTTCTGTATCTTCATCGTTAATAAACTAACGCACCGCAAAAATTGGATCCAACTTGAAAAATTAACCCCCCCCCAAAAAAAAAAATGTAGGATATAACGAGCCAACTTACCAGTGTATAGCTGCCCGGGGGGGGGGTGACGATGCTCTTCTAATTTCTGAAACAAACGATTGCTTTCTAGCTATGCTAACAGATGACAGTTCTTTTATTTCTTTTTTATGGCGGCTTCAAATAACCAAAAGTTTTAGACCAATCAGAAAAAAAGGTTAATTATTCTATTTTTTTATTCTTTAAAGTTTACTATCACTTATATATGGATACATTTTTATTTTTAGTTTATATTTAATAAAAAATATCAGAAATACGACACCACAAATCTGTGGGCGAGATTTTTTATTTCTTTCTTCCACTTTGCTATTTTTAACCTCGCGTTCAACTAGGTTGAACATGTAATTGGTAGTGTTAGGTTCCTTGTTTTGCTGTAGGATCGTATAATCTGAAATTAATATATCTGGACAGTATTATTTCCTTTATGCATGTTACGTTAAACAGTAGGGATGATGCCTGTTCATTTCTCTTGCAATCTATCTTACCACTATTCGGACGTTCTATTCGGGTATTAAAAGAAATTCACTATAGCAGCGAATGGTTTCGATTTTCATGAGTGATGAATCAAAATATTGCGTTAAGTGAATTTTATGGAAAAGTCGATTAAAATTGTTTAAAAGCAATTAAGTGTACCCTCCGCCTCATATTGGGCTTGATTGATGGTTTGTTTATGCGAATGTGCAGCTCTTCTATAAAAGGGAGGCGCAGGTTACAATATGAGACGGCAAGAATTGCGGTACCTTTTATTAATATATTTTTAAGTTCATTTTGGAGAGTGTCATGTGCTACTAGATGTTGGTAGATGGAGCTGTTAGGGGAAGGCAGGTGACATGCAAACCGGGCAGAAATACTGGTTCTAGCCATGCCGATGTATGAATTGTTTTTGGAGACACATTCTCCTGTAGAACATGTGAATACATATAGGGCGTTACTAGTTTTTAGCGAATTGTCGTCGGGTGTCGTATTATTGCGTATTAGTAAATTGTTTTAGACTTTTTGGATTCTTTTTTAATACATTCACTAAACGCAATTATGAATTCATAACTTACCTCAATAGACCTTATGGAAGTTTATAACATTCGCTGCTATGAAGAATTTCATTCTACACTCGAACAGAATGTTTGAACACTTGGCATGCCACTTCGAAAAGAAACAAGCAAGAGAAAGAAACAAGCAAGAATCATCCTTGCTGTTAAACGAAACATATATATATATATATATATATATATATATATATATATATATATATATATATATAATATAAAGCTGAATGTGTGTGTTCATTATATGTGATCAGTTTTCTATAATAGTCAACCATATAGGAGCCTATTCGTGACCAGACACATACACACACACACGCACACACACACACACACACATTCAGCTTTATATTATATATATATATATATATATATATATATATAATATAAAGCTGAATGTGTGTGGGAGTTATATATATATATATATATATATATATATAATATAAAGCTGAATGAGTGTGTGTGCGCGCGCGCGTGTGTGTGTGTGTGTGCGTGTGTGTGTGTGTGTGTGTATGGTCACGAATAGGCTCCTATATGGTTGACTATTATGGAAAACTGATCACATATAATGATAGAAGATGTATCAAGACACAGGAATGGGTATGTTTGATCTGGCAGAAAGGTGGTTCATTAAAATTGTGGGATCTGCGTTCGCACCTGGTCCACAAAGTATGGAAATAAAAAATTTAAAAATTAAAAAAAAAAACGTTTACAAGTGTTTTTGATATAGATGTACATAATAATCCTTTGATAAGTATGTTTTAACTTAAATGGGGATAATATAATACAATTGTGGGCTCTGCGTTCGCGCCTGGCCTCCATAGAATGGAAATAGGCACACATTTTAATAAAGACTTTTCATATCTATCTGCATATGTATACTTTGATAATTATGTTTCAGTTTTAAGAAATGTGGTATAATAAAATTATGGGGTGTTCGTTCGCGCCTGACCTCCATTAAATGGAAATATGTTACAAAGTTTAACAAGGTTTTTTAATATATATCCACAGAATATTGTGATAAGTGTTTCAGCGTGAACAGGCATGGTATAATAAATTATGGGGTGTATTTATTTTATTTTTACTTTCATCATATTTTGCTTTGGTTTTGATACCCCCAAATTCGAAGCTATCTCTTTACAACCCTTCCTTTTCATAAACTATCATACTTTCATAAATCAGAGTCCATTTTCTGTAGGTTGTTTTTTAACCCAGTCAACGACAGGTACTTTTGCTAGTATATATATATATATATATATATATATATATATATATATATATATATAATTATTTACTATAATAATTATTAAATACCTACAGACACTAGTGTTTCATTCTTTCAGGAATCATCAATGTAAGGTGTCACGATTAACACCAGTCGAGAGACTCGAACCTGGCGACAGAAACTATCCCTGCTGTTGAATTTAAACATTTATTTTTTAAGTGCTTTTTAACGTCTGGCAGAGTGATCTAATCATTATAGGATGATCTGAGCATATCTGTGTGTGTGTGTGTGTGTGTGTGTGTGTGTGTGTGTGTGTGTGTGTGTGTGTGTGTGTGTGTGTGGAAGTTAAATAAAGAAGGCGAATATTTAACCTCGAGAGTTATTTCAACGAACATCTCCTTAAGAGTCAATCGTTAGTTAGCAAAATATACCATTAATAATAACGAGCGAGAATGTGTGAGGGATAAATGAGTTAGCTGTATAAAAATAAATAACTTAATAAAGCAATCAAAAACGTTTAGAAGCAATGATAGAAGTAAAGACTACCCCGAAAAGAAATAGCCAACTAACTGCGCTTATAGGGCATCGGAGAACTTGCGAAGTTCTTCTACTTACAAAGGGAAACCTTACGTAAGGCGAATCTAATATTCAAAATTGGTAGACATTTCTATGTAAAACAGTAAACAACTCGATTTCATGGATATTGTTATATAAGTGATTTGCGAATAAAAATTTGGAGGTTATATATATATATATATATATATATATATATATATATATATATATATATATATATATATACATGGGTACCCGGCGTTGCCCGAGTGTTTGGAGGTGTATGCTGAGCAAAAAAAAAGCGGTCAATGTTTTTAACTTTGTCCCCCTATTATGACCCCTTAACTTTTATTGTTTTGAGCTCAAATCAAGTTATTAAGTTAGTTTCCCTATTAGTTGCTTCGGTTTTTAATGGGATAATTATCTTTAGTTAACTATTACCTGTAATTATATACATGCAGATATTCTACATGATTTATACTTGCATAATATTTGCGAAAAAAAGTTTGTAGTAAACACAAAATTGTTTCAATATATATTTCTGTATACGTATATATTTTTGTTTAACAAATTTAACTATCTATCTATCTATCTATCTATACTCCTATAAATTAGCTTTTCTTTTGTATGTATTGATATTCATATTAAAACCCCTCTTTTCTACTTGTTTAAAAAGAAAATACAATGTTCTTATATATGGGTTGTGGAATTGCATTCACTAGCAAACGATCTAGCTAATTTGCATATTCTTTTAAACATTCATTTTAATTAATTCCCTATTAGCTTTTTCGGTTTTCTAATGGGATGATCATCTTTAGTTAATTATTACGTGTAATTATATTCATGCAGATATTCTACATGATTTATACTTGCATAATATTTGCGTAAAAAGTTTATAGTAAGCACAAAATTGTTTCCATATATATTTATGTATACGTATATATTTTTGTTTAACAAATTTTGCCTACCAAACTCCTCCTAGAGTTTTTGGTCTACAGACATGATACTTCATATATAAGGTATTTGAATCCATGCAAAACTTTATATTAGGGGTTTAGCCCGGAAAAACCGGTGCAAATGTGTGAAAATTTTTAAAAAATGAAATTTGCCAGGTGAAGGTCAAACACTGGCATTACGAATGCATAACGTAGTAGCTATTGGTTCATGTTTTAATTTTTAGCCTTGCAGTAAACATATTTTCATAGCCCAGTCATTAATCGTGAGCTGAAGGTTTTGGTTTCGGTTCTCGGTGGTGGCGCATGAGTCTTTTTTATATACTTTTTAAATCATTACTATATATTGCATCCAATCTATCTATCTATATGTCTATAAAAGTGAAAATATCTGTCTGTCTTTTCTCTATGGTAGTTAAGGAAGACTATTATACAGAAAGGAATTACTTTATATATTCATACTTTTTAATATATACATATGCACATGACCTTAAGAACAGATACATAGGGCCCGAGTAAAACCGGGCGGAAATGCTAGTATATATATAAAAGTGAACGTGTCTGTGTGTCTGTCTGTGTGTCTGTCTATGTACATTTCCCTACGCAATAACTCTGTCAATATTTAGTCTACAGACTCGAACTTTGATATACAGGGCACTGAGATTTGGGGAAATCTTTGTGATAGGTTTTTGGCCAGAAATTTGGCTGTTAAGGGGTCAAAGTTCAAAGATTTGACCTTTGAGAACTCTACCAAACTCCTCCGACAATTTTGGGTCTACGCACTTGAAATTTTACATATAGGTTCCTTGGACATGGATCTAACTTAATAACTTGATTAGAGCCCAAAATAATAAATAAGGGGTCATAACAGGGGTCAAAGTTTAAAAATTGACCTTTTTTTTTTGCTCAGCATATACTTCCAAACATCCGGGCAACGCCGGGCACCCCTGCTAGTATATATATATATATATATATATATATATATATATATATATATATATATATATATATATATCAGTAATAGCCCTTCCAATTATTTCTCTAGACGATCTTAATAACTCTCTTTCCGCGCGAAATTAAAAGTCTGTTTCAATAGTCGAGAAAATGGGAATCGTAAAATAATGTTCAACCATCGACATGTGCGCCGAAAACCAATGCGTCACGCATAAGAGATGAAATTACTCGTTTAAGCGCTTAGAATCTGCTTTTGTTGATCTTTTCTTCGCTGACCAGCTCGTCTAATGAATATTCGCTGTGTAATTCCAATCACACAAACCGTAAGAACAAACGCGTGCTGTTATGTGTCCTCAACGATAACAAAAGGAAAGTTTTATCTGAAAACCAAAGAAGATTTATCATATAAGCGAACTTCTTGCTTTTCCCACGTTGACAGAGTTAAACACAAGATCGGTTTTAATGTAGGGAAAATACAGTCTCGAAAAAAGGGTCCGTCTGGATTGACACAAACGCTGTAATTGCCTCAGTCTAGAAGTATTTCTCTGTCGCCGTCTGCGCACAGAAAAGATGAAGTTTAATATCAGAACACTTACTTTATTGTCGGTCTGTCTCCCTGTTCTCCTCTGAGAATTTAAAGCATTTGTTTTTGTTCATTGCCCCTTCTCTATCTATCTTGCCTTCTCTCTATCTATCTTGCCTTCTCTCTTTCTATTTCTCTCTAGTTATTTCTATTTCTCTTTTTAGTTCTCTAAGAAGTATCTCTCCGTCACTGACTGGGCACAGAAAAAGGTAAGGTATACTACCTGAACAGTTACTACACTTTTCTCCTGGCTAAACAACCAATAAACTAACCTTGTAAGAATAACTACATTCCTGTTTTTACTTAAAAGATTTTTTAAATCCGGATTCTTATCTAAAATTGTAACAGATCTTTCTAGACGTTCAAGCTAAGATCAAAGTGTAGTATAAACCCAAACGATTGTGGATTTTTTAAATATTGTAGCTGGCTGTAGTATTGTGGTAACTGCCGAATTGAAAGGAACGGACAAAGAGCGAAAAATGGAATAGTTCTTGAACGAAATAGTCAAAATTAAGTTAGTTGACTAAAATAGACAGATGACCACCGACTCTTAACACCAAACACTTTTGATTATCTTGTATCTATTTTTTAGTTTTTATTTTATTTGTAAACTAGCAGTTCCGTCCGTCTTTGCTCGGGCCCTATGTACTGTTTATAACTTTATGCGCATATATATATATATATATATATATATATATATATATATATATATATATATATATATATATATACAGGGTGTCCGTAAAGTTACTATATAGTCTTACAAGTTACTATACAGACACCCTGTAATATATTAACAGTACAGTAAGATATTGTATTAAAATATTTATAAATTTGCGGTCTTCCAAAGTTAGCTTGCGTGGCATGCTTGATTAAATAAACCTGTAAAAAATAAATATTAACTATTAATACAAATATGATACAATAAAACAATAAGACTGTATAGTAACTTTACGGACACCATGTACATATGTATGTATATATGTATATATATTAAAAAGTGTGAATATGTACGGTAATGCCTTTCTATATAACAGTCCTCCTTAACTACCATAATGAAAATTTGGTAGAGACCGCAGACATCAATTTTGTTTTAAATTCGACCCCAATTTTGACTCCTTAACATTTATTGTTTTGGGCTCAAATTAAATTAAAATGTTTCGCCCATGTCCAAGTTACCCACATCTAAAGTTTCAAGTGTTTAGACCCAAAATTGGCGGAGGAGTTTAGTAGAGTCTGCAAAGGTCAACTATGTAAACTTTGACCTCTTGCCAGACAAACTGTCGCCCAAAATCTAATTAAAAAGCTTGCTGCATGTCTGAATACCCTTTATGTAAAATTTCATATGTTTAGACACAAAATTGGCTGAGTAGTTTGCTAAAGACTGAAAAGGTCAAATCTTTTGAACTTTGACCCCTTGGAAGCCGAATTTTCAGAAAAAAACGAGTAAAGAAAGTTTGCTCTATGTCTCAGTACACTTTATATAAAATTTCAAGTGTGTAGACCAAAAATTGGCTGAGTAATTTGTTAGAGACCTCAGAGGTCAATATTTTTTTAACTTTAACCCTAATTATGACCCCCTTAACACTTTTTGTTTTGGGCTCAAATCAAATTATAAAGTTAGATCCATGTTTAAGTAACCAATATTTTAAATTTCAAGTATTTAGACCCAAGATTAGCGGAGGAGTTTGGTAGAGTTCTCAAAGGTTTAATCGTTGAACTTTGACCCCTTAACAGCCACATTTCAGGCCGAAAACCGAATAAAAGGATTTTCCCAAATCTCAGTACCCCTTATGTCAAATCTCGAGTCTTGTAGATCGAAAATAATAGGGGAATGTACACACACACACACACATACACACAGATACACACACACACATAGAAATTTTCACTTTTATAGATATATAGATAAATAAGTCAAAGTGTAGTATCTGTTTCTCCTTGAGTCAGTGAAGAAGAAATTATTCTAGTCTGAAAAAAATGTTTTATTATTGTCTCGGTTAAAAATGACACATTTGAGAGATATGGATCCTCTCCGCATTAAAACCTGCTTGTGTGTCTAACTTCGAATCCCTTTCGATAACGTTTGCAATTTAATTTGCGTTATCACAATAGCCTTGATTATATTTACTTCTCGCTGGTAATGACAATTAGTCTTCACTGAAATTTGAGTGGAAATAATCACCCTTCAAAATCGCAGTTCTCTCAGTAGTGGAGGTCTGGATAGTGCTTTCTCTCCTCGATCATCCCTCTTAACCCTTCACAACTATTTTTATATGGTGCCAGTTAAGGCCGATGCATTTTTAGAGAATTGCAGTTTATAAGATACCTTGCAGTTTCAGCTCTCTTGAGTTTCTTCTATCATTTTTTTTTCTGCTGCAGCTCCCATACGTAGTTCAAGTTTGTAAGTTAGTTTCGCATTCGAGAGTTTTCCTTGAGATTTGAATTATTTTCTATTGATACAGCCCTTTCTTAGTTTCAATCTTCTCCGTTATTACAATTTCTCTTATGCTTTTTCCAGTTTTCTTTTTTTCGGAACTGTTCCTAGTGCTCCTACAATTATTGGTATTATAATGACTTCTTCTTCTTCTTCTTCTTCTTCTTCTTCTTATTATTATTATTATTATTATTATTATTATTATTATTATTATTCGTCTGGTTGTTGCTATTGCTGATTTTGTACTGATAGGCAGATAATAACAATAGGCTATTAGCATCTTCCTTTCTCAGTTTTCCAGCACTTTCCGCAAGATTCTGCTGGTTCCAAACAAGGCAGTTTTTTTAAGTACTCCAACATTGCAATGAATCCCAATTTTAACAATCCATTTGTGAAATCCTTTTTGTACACTCCCCCGAGATCCCATCACAATATGTACAGCTTCTACTTTCTTCAACTTCCACAACCTTTTTATGTCCCTTTTTAAGTCTTGGTATTTTTTTTCGACTTTCTCCTCTTTTCTTTTTCCTCTACATTCATATCAGGTTGCTATATCATATAGCAATGATTAGTGTCTTATATTCTTTTCTTTTTTTCAACAAAACTAAATCTGGTTTCCTTGCTTCAATCACATTATCACAATGGATATTCATATCCTACAATAATTTCACATTATATCTTTCCACCAACATGCTCGTACCATTATCCACTGCATTCCAACCACCTTTTCTTGTATATATTCCAAGTGACCAATACTGTCATGTCGTCTCTTGAATTCCTTTTGAGCTAACTACTCACAACTACTGACGAGGTGTTGTACATTCTCACCTTTCTGTCCACACAGTCGACACAGGAGACTTTCAGCAGTTTTATCACTTCACGTAATGTGTCCTGAGCGCTTGCTCCTGCGCGGTATATATAAGGGCTTCCTCGAGTCTCAGTTTGATAACCAATAGCCAAGGTTTTCCTTAGTAAATTGCTTCTGGTAGATCTCTCCTGCGTTTGTTCATTTATTACCTTAAATTGATTTCTTCTTACTAGTAAACTCTCTTGCAATTTTTCAAATTTTGACACACCCTTTATAAGCTTTTTCTTACAGCTGGAGTTGTAAACTTTCTGATTATTTTCTTCTTATATATTATTTAATTGTAATTCATTATTGAGATGAGTATTATTTATTAATTTATTTATTGCGGACTATTATCCTCATCTTTCTTAGCTGTTGTTTCACGACGTTTCGGCCAACTATTTCTCTGGCCTTCGTCAGGTTGTAACTGCGACGGGATAGAAACTCCGAATCTCCTAACTGCATTCTCAGCAATTATTACCATCCATCGTTGTTGTCGTCTCACCACGTGTTTTTGGCCAGTAGATAGAGACGTTGAACCTCTACGGTTCCAGATGAGAATTGTCTGAGGATATAGGCTTGAATTCTATCCAACGCCGACTTATTTTTATTATTATGATTGTAGTTACTATTATTATAATTATTATTGTTATTATTGTCATTATAATGATGATAATTACTCTAACTATGATTAGTATTATTATTATCTTGTTTAAATTCAATTAAGGTAGAGTTAAAAGTACGGAATACAAACCATTGTGAAATCCTAAATGCTTCAAATCTTTATAAATTAATAAAAATGAATCCGTAATTCTAAGCAAATTTATATTTAGTTTTGTTTGATCTGCGCATTATTTTCAATTTGTTATTTTTATGTTTCTTCATATTAGTATGACTGAACTTGGTCTTTAGCTTTTTTTATTTAATTATTTTCACTATTATCTTCATTTTCTAGTTGTTCTTTTCACGGCGTTTCGACCAATTATTTATTTGACCTTCGTCAGGTTAACCGCGACGGGATAAGAATGTCGAATCCTCCAACTACATCCACAGCAATTGCTACCTTCAATAGCTATTGTCATCTCACCACGGTTTGGTCAACTAATCCTCTGACCGGCTTTGGGTGGAATCGAAACCGCTACCTCTAGACAATGTTCATCTGGAATCGTAAATATTCCGCATGTCTATCCACTGCTCCACGGGTTTTGTTAATCAGTAATTTGCTTTTAGTCTGGTTTTATCTGTATTTTAGTTTTGGATTTAGTTTTCATTCGTAGTTTTTAATTTATTTTTAATCATTTTTTTTTTTTTAGTTTTAAATTATTTACATTTTATTTTAGTTTTGTTTTATTTTTTATTTTTACTTTTATTTTATCTGAACTTTGCTTTTAGTTTTGTTTATTTTGTACTTTCATTTAATTTTTATTAAATTACATTGTTTTTAGGTTTTAACTTTACTTTGGTTTTCATTTCTTTCGTCAAACTTTTTTAAAAAAACGTACGTTTTTTATAGTTTTCATTAACATGTATTTTCCTGTTGGTTTATATTTTATTTTCCACATTGTTACTTTTGTTTGTTTTTATGATACATTTTTGTATTTTTCGTTTTGTTTTATCTCTAATTTGTTTTTGTATTTTCACACGTACTTTGGTGTTGGATTTTTCTCACTGTACTTTTGTTATTGTTCTGTTTTCTTTGTTCATAAATACAAAGTGTGTTTAAAGTTTTCAATTTTTTGTCTTTCGTTAAAAGTGTTTTTTTTTATTCTTCACTATTTACAGATTCAGATTGTCTCTCATTGCTAGACTGATTCTTTGAGGCTGATGCATATACAAATTTAGTACGGGGGAATTCCTGTTCAAAGGAAAAAAAATCGACCGCTTTAACAAAAAGTGGAAAGGGCGGGCCTTTAGTTACGTATGTTTTCATGGTAATTTGTATTGCTAATTTTGCCTTTGTGTTTTACAAACATGATCAGAGCTTATCAAAATTCCAAGCAGTTACTAAGCAATTTAAACGGACAGCAACAAAGGCATCGATAAGAATCATAAGTCTGTTAGAAATAAAGTTGACGATAATTTTTCTAATAACTGTACACGATGTATATTATATAATAATAATAATCTATATATATATATATATATATATATATATATATATATATATATATATATATATATATATATATAAAAGGCAAAATGTGTGTGCACGTTTTATGTATGTCCAGCAAATGCTTTTTTCGCCGGGATTCTCGCTGGGATTCTCGGGGTTACTATGTCGTAGAAGTGTTTATATACCCCAAGATAATAATGTCTACGATTTGCAAACGCGCGTTGCGTCTAGATTTATTTACGTCGACTTTTACACAATTATTGCTATTTCGGCTCCCCTCGGGTGTGTTGGACTTGATCGTATAAAAGCGAAACTAACCTGAAGCGAAGGCAAC
>NC_136495.1:56541575-56551575 GCF_053919585.1 Euprymna scolopes | reverse complement strand
TATTTTAGTGAAATAAAATAAAATAGGTGAAGGCTTAAGTAAGTAACTTAAATAATAGAAAAAAAAACATTTTTAATAAGTAACACACAAATATAAGCACACGCATAAATATGTACAGCAAATGCACATACGTAAATGGGGGAAAAGCACATGCGTGATCACACATACATATATATATATATATATACATATACATATATACACAAACATACATATACAAACACATATATATATATGTACACATACACAGATACGTAAAAATATACGCATATATACATATATAAACATATATGCAAATACACATACATCCAGATGCAAACACTTACACATACATATATATATACATATACATATACATACATATATATACATATAAATTTTAATTTACCATCTACATATAACATATATAATACGCTTTTCTCTTATATTTACCTCTTACTAATTCTTTCAATAATAATTATCATATTTTTTAACACGAAGCTTATTTACATATTTTTCGTATTTGTGTTTGTACATATACTGAAGCACATGCTCCTCCCCCATTGATGTGTGTATTTTTTACATGTGTACTCATGTGTATGTATTTGTGTGTTTTTGTTATCTACTTACTATCTACATTTTATTAATAATTATATTAATTTTTATTATTTAATTAACTTACTTATATCCTTAGTTTTTTTACTTTATTAAATAAACCTATAACGTATAATTCACCTATTTACCCTTCTATTTCTCATTTCTTTCTTTCAACTTAACGCCCGACAATTCAAAAAACTATAAATAATAAATTAAAAACAAAAAATTAATTTTTTCAATTTCTCCCTGCCCAGCTAATTTATATATATATATATGTATATATGTGCACATATATATATATATGTGTGTGTGTGCGTGTGTATGTGTGTGTGTTTGTATATGTATGTATATGTGTGTGTATGTATGTATTTATATGTGTGTATATATATATGTGTGTGTGTATATGTATGTATATATATGTATTTGTGTTTGTGCGTATCTTCTACATGTGTGTATATGTATGTGTTTTTTTATATATATTTGTATTTGGTTACGTATCTTCTACATGTATATTTGTGTGTGTGTTTTTCTGTGTGTATGTGTTTTATTCACTTATTATAAATATCTCCCTAATAATTTTATGAATTTTATTATTTGATTAACTTACTGATATTCTTACCTATTTCTATATTAGTAAAATAAACTTGTAACTTATAATTCATTAATTTATATTTTTCTCTTTCTCTCTTTCCTTCAACTACAACGCCTGAAAATTTAAAAATTATTTATAAAATATTTTTCAATTCCCCCCCCCCTCCCAGCTAATTTATTTTTATATGTATATATATGTATGTATATGTATATGTATATATATATGTATGTGTAAGTGTTTGCATCTGGATGTATGTGTATTTGCATATATGTTTATATATGTATATATGCGTGTATTTTTACGTATCTGTGTATGTGTACATATATATATATGTGTTTGTATATGTATGTTTGTGTATATATGTATATGTATATATATATATATATATATGTGTGTGTGTGATCACGCATGTGCTTTTCCCCCATTTACGTATGTGCATTTGCTGTACATATTTATGCGTGTGCTTATATTTGTGTGTTACTTATTAAAAATGTTTTTTTTCTATTATTTAAGTTACTTACTTAAGCCTTCACCTATTTTATTTTATTTCACTAAAATAAACCTGTAACGTATAATTTCTACCTGCCCGGCTAATTTATTTATATATATATTATATTTAATTATATATATCATTACACTATCAAAATAAACCTGTAAAGTATAATTCATTAACTTATTTTTCCTTTTCTTTTTCTTTCCATTTTATAAACAATAAATATCTTTCAATCTCTCCCCGCCCGGCTAAATTACTTTAAACCCCATTTTCAACCCGTTCCTTCACTAACATTAACTCTCCAACCTGTTGCCATGGTGATCCTTTAAATTAACTGTTACTTATGCCGTTATCAACAAAAGTAGCGTCTTTTAAGTTTAAACCGTTAAAAAACACGTATATAAGAATTTACACATAATTAATATTTAATTATAAACCCCTCTCTTTTTTTAATACACTCCTACTACTTTAAACTCCAACGTCCTCTCCCCACCACTCCCCCTTCTTTTCTAACTCCCCTTTATCTACGATCTTTCCATTTTTATTTGACTTTATAACTTAGTCCATCTATGAATTCTGATGATGCTAGTTGGATTTTTCCTCTCTTTGAGGATTTTCCTCTAGTTGAAACAATTTGTAAACTCATTCTGGACTCACAGTAATAAATTTCCTATATACTGCTCTGACTACACATTGAGCACTTTAGTCCGGTTTTTTTTTTTACCACTGGTAAATAAATATATATATATATATATATATATATATATATATATATATATATATATATATATATATATATATAAAGCTGAACGTCTGTGTGTGTGTCTGGTCACGAATAGGCTCCTATACGGTTGACTATTTTAAAAAACTGATTGCATATAATGATAAAAGATGTATCGAGACACAGGAATGGGTATGTTTGATCTTGCAGAACGGTGGTTCATTAAAATTGTGGGGTCTGCGTTCGCGCCTGGTCCACAAAGTATAGAAATAAAAAATGTAAAATTTAAAAAAAAACGTTTACAAGTGTTTTTGATATAGATGTACATAAGCGTACTTTGATAAGAATGTTTTAACTTTAATAGGGGTGGTATAATAAAATTGTGGGGACTGCGTTCGCGCCTGGTCTCCATAGAATGTAAATAGGCACAAACTTTAATAAAGACTTTTCATATCTATTTGTGTAAGTACACTTTGATAATTATGCTTCAGTTTGAAGGAATATGAATAATAAAATTATGGGGTGTTCGTTCGCACCTGACCTTCATAGAATGGAAATATGTCATAAAGTTTAACAAGGGTTACTAATATAGATCCACAGGATATTGTGATAAGTGTTTCAGTGTGAACAGGTATGGTATAATAAATTATGGTGTTTATCTATTTTATTTTTACTTTCATCATATTTTGCTTTGGTTTTGTATACCCCCAAATTCAACCCAAATTTACAACCCTTCCTTTTCATAACCGATCATACTTTCATAAATCAGAGTCCATTTTCTATATATATACTAGCAAATATATATATATATATACTAGCGAATATATATATATATACTAGCCGATATATATATATACTAGCAAATATATATGTATATACTAGCAAATATATATATATATATATATATATATATATATATATATATATATATATATATATATATATATAGCCTCCATTTATCTTGCGAAGTGAAATTGTGTTTCTGTCGTTGTACGTGTTCTTACCAAACTACTCTGTCAATTTTCAGACTCGAGATTTGACATAAAGGATATTGAGATTTGGAAAAATCTTTTTAATCGGTTTTCGGCTAAAAATTTGTCTGTCGTGGGGTCAAAATTCAACGATTTGACTTTTGAAAACTCTACCAAACTCTTCCGCCAATTTTAGTTCTAAAAACTTGAAATTTTAGATGAAGGTTTCTTGGACATGGATCAAACTTTTTAATTTGATATGAGCTCAAAAATATAAATGTTAAAGGAACAAAATTGGGGCCAAATTATTTTTAAAAATTGACCTCTGCGGTCTCTACTAAATTACTCAGCCAATTTTTGGTCTAAACATTTGAAATTTTACATAAAGTGCATTCAGATATAAAGCTAGCTTTTTAATCCCTTTTTGGGAGAAAATTTGGCTTCCAAGGGGAAAACTTCAAAAGATTTAATCTTTGCGGTCTGCAGCAAACTACTCAGCCAATTTTTAGTCTAAACATTTGACATTTTACAGAAAGGAAATTCAGATATACAGCAAGCTTTTTAATCGGTTTTTGGGCGAAATTTTTGCTGCTAAGAGGTCAAAGCTTAAATAGTTTACCTTTGCAGACTCTACCAAACTCCTCCGCCAGTTTTGGATCTAAACACTTGCAATTTTAGATGTAGGTCACCTGGACATGAGTCAAACTTTTTAAATATATATATACATATGCACATAAAGTATATAGGGCCCGAACAAAGCCGGGCTGAACTGCTAGTATATATATATATATATATATATATATATATATATATATATATATATATATTAAGGGTTCATTTGGCTGAAATTTTGTATAGACCGTTGTTACCACGAGATGCAATATTATGGCATGCGTTCGGTATACAGTTAGGAATTGATAAGAATTAGTCACTGCAATACTACATTTATTGTAGAATTGTTCTCGACAAAAAGTCAAATAATTAATGTCTATGTCTGTCCGTAAAAATGAAGCCATACTAAACAGTGTATCTTCAATAGACGTGTATTCATATGTCCAACTTGCATGTGAAAACAATAAAAGTTCTGCGTCTCTAGATGGCCATTAAAGTGCCTAATGATACTTTTCTAACATATGACACAACGAAATAAATCTAGTTATAGACGTCAGGTTAAAATTATTAAGACACAGCTGAGTTGCTAATTCGACTGCTGTTAAAGTAAATTCCCAGCATTAGGAGCAACATGTTACCTTGCTTGTAATTAAAAAATTCTTGCGGTTTTTAACTTGGAAATTCAGATGAACATATCTCGGCTCAAACAAGAAATTTAAATAATCGAAATAAACACCATCAGAATCAACACACTTTTTCCAACACAAAACAATTGCATTAATACCAGTAACGTAAAAATCTTACGTTCTGGTAGTGATGAAGTCGCTGAACACGTTTTTGATATCGCTTAACATTTCTCACGCAGTAAGTTGTCGAGATCCTTTAAAAAGTGATAGTCAGTAGGTCAGAAGTATGGAGAGTATGGCGGATGAAGCATGTTTCGTATCCCAATTCGTTCAACATCCGCAAAGTCGGTTTAGCAACGTGCTATCAAATATTGTCGCGGAGAAGAATTGGGTCTTTTCTTTTGACTAATGCTGGATGTTGTTGTCGAAGTTTCTGGTGCATTTCATCCATTAGTTGACATTATTTCTCCGCCGTAATGGTTTCGCCTGTATTCAAAAAGCTGTGGTGGATGAGACTGATCGCAGACCTCCAAACAGTCAGCATGACTTTCTTTTGGTGCAACTCTGGCTTCGGAAAGTGTTGTGGAGCTTCATCGGTGTCTAACCACTGAGCTGAGCGTCGCCGTTTGTCATAAAGAACCCATTTTTCATCGCAAATCACAACCCCGCCGAGAAACGGGTCGTTCTTGTTGCGTAATAAAAGGGAAGATGACACTTCAAAACGGCCTTTCTTTTGGTTGTCGTTCAATTCGTAAGGCACCTATTTATCAAGTTTTTTTTTTGCTTCTTAATCTCTTTCAAGTGGTTGGAAATCATCGTATACGTTACGTCTGATTCAGAAGCAAGTTCTTGAACAGTTATGCGTGGATTGGCTTCGACTAAGGCTCTTAATTGACCGTTGTCAACATTTGATGGCTAACTATTACGGTCACTATCTTACAAAACTAACGTCGTCGCCATTAAATTTCTTAAACTCCCATTGTGCTGTGCGTTCAGTAGTGGTTCCTGGGCCAAACACTTCATTGATATCGTGAGCTGTTTCGGCGGCTTTCCGGCCTAGCTTGAATTAAAATAAGAAATTGTGCAAATTTGCTTTTTTTTTCCATCTTGTATTAAAGTTCTGAAAAGGAAGGCATAATTGTTGTCAAACGAGTGTTCAAATTAAACGATTAGAAAGTGTGAAAAACGCCTGTTAAAATTATATGTAAAATAAAGGTATCATAACGAAAACCTATTTAAAAATACATCATTTGAAATCAAAAGTAAAATATCCGCCAGAACCTTTTTGATATTAACAGTAATTGATTTCCAAAGAAATGTGTCATTGAATATATTGAATATATTAAAAGGTGAGTTATTGGAGTTGTTTATTTTAGAAAAATATAAATATTTATTGAAAAGATATTCTAACTCAAATCTGTCCAAACCCGTTCTGGCAAAAGGTATAATTAAAACAAACAAATGAGCACATATCTAAGAAAATGGCAAAAAACACTAGCGGACGACATCCGATCTGTAGTGGAATGGGGTCAAAAATGGATGGTAACGTTCCATGCTGCCCAGACTAAGCATGTTTCCTTTAATAATTGCAAGAAACATTCTCAACCACAAATAGCTACGACTAAAGATGCATTGCCTGAAAGTACTTCTTTCAAACTCCTCGAACCTGTAACGTGAAAATGGAAAAGGAGGTGAAAAAGCTAACGCCTTAGTCATATCGCCTAAGGTGCTCCTGTGACGTCACTGGCCTTCGAAATAAGATCTTTTAAACGTATGTTGAGATCACAAGGCGTGAATGACTTACACAAATGTCGACGTGAAAACTGACCCCTCCTGCAAAAGGCTTTTCATGTAGTGTACTGTTTGCAGTAATAAAAAAATAGTATTTTTACAGTATTTTAAGATCATTTGTAAGCCAATATAAATAAAATATTTTAAATCAGCAAGACCCGTTCCTCGGCGTTGCCCGAGGAGACGTAAAAGAATGTTAAAGTAAAAAAAATGTTAAATTACTAAATATGCGTTGTTTCTCATCAGAGCATGAAATTCTCGAAAAATAAATGACAGTTATCAACAGAATTGCCAGCTATAAACGAAACAGTGTACAGGAAAAATGTTGCAAAAGTTTTAAAAAATATTTAAAAATATCAATTACAGTATGGATGTGATATTGGTCAAAATTTGATTCTATGTAAAAAAAATAAAATCAAAGTCAGATGTCCAGATGCATATCAAAAATACTTTCCATAAAAAGTAAAGACAAACTCGGTTTCATCTGATAATTGACTGTGAAACGGGGTGATTGTATTGTAAATTGGATTGTTTTAATTATGTTCCGAAAGTTTTCCCTAAAACATGCGCAAGACTTCTTTTCGTGCTAAATTGACATTAAATCACACTATGATATAATTTTGATTTGACATTTCATGTATAACCCTATAGCAAATTCTGAAATAACGTTTAAAAGAGTGAAACAATAAGCTTTTTTGAGATATCAAAGAATGTTAAGTACAAAAACGCTTACTATTTTTTTTTTTGCTATAATAATTAAATACCTACAGACACTAGTGTTTCATCCTTTCGGGAATCTTCAGTGCAGAGTGTCACGATTAGCACCAGTCGACAGATTCGAACTCGGCAACACGAGCCATCTCTGGCTCGATTAGCAAAGTCCGTATCCATTCGGCTACAATTCACCGCGTGAAATAACGTTGAATTTAAACATTTTAATTTTAAATGTTCTTTGCGTCAGTCAGACAGTGATCTAATCGTTATACGATGATCTATATATATATATATATATATATATATATATATATATATATATATATATATATATATATATATATATACTATCAGGACCCATGTATCGGCGTTAGCCGGTGGAAGTATGTCTCCCACCTCACCCGAAAAAAAATTAAGTACGGTTGCTAGTTGGATCCACTGCCCGTCCATTATAATGGCAGGCAAACTTTGGTAGTTTGTGTATCAATTTTAGTATGTATTTTAGTTCAGGTACGCTGTTACCCGAAAAGATTTCCCTGTTATTATTTTAGTCAGAACGAATTACTATTTCGGTCAATGTACAGTTGTTGTCTAACCTGCAGAGTGGGTTTATTCCGAAAGTTATTTCCGCCTGGACAACCCGTGAACAATGGCCGAAAAATAATTCCTTCTTAATAAAATAACAGGGAAATTTCTCTTTTCTGGTGAATGCCTTTGTAGAATAAAAAATATAAAAATGAAAAAATAAGCTCAGCACCCTTAATCCTGCATATAAAAATCTGACAACCATTTAAATGTAAAATGTTGTGTTATTAGTTAATATTATATTATATCGTTTAATATTCAGTGAATTTTATACAATTATCCTGTGAAAAAAAAAATGCAGGATATAACAATTGGATGTTATTTTAGCAAGAAAGATAACGGAGTATTAACTCGGTTCGAAATAAAATAATAACATGCTAAAGTAGGTAAGCAGTGCTAATTGAAAGAATTACTCATGGACAAAATAAATGAATTTGTTTCTTAAGAAAGATAACGAAATAGTAATACGTTGATATCTGATTAGCGAGTCACTTAAATAAAATAATACTATAAAAAAGTAAGTGCAGCAAGGAAGGAAAAAAAGTTAGAAAATGAATATGTGACTTCCTGGAAACGCGCGCCACAGTTTTAACCTCCCTATTTGTAACACGATGTAATTGTAATTTAATTTATTATTATCATCCTAACTTTTTTCCTATTTAAAAGAAGAAGCTACATAGCGCACATGAGCGCCTATGCGAGCATAAGCAACAGCCTAAGATGGGTGACAAGCGATTGTATTAGTAGCAGGAGCAGCGTTTGGGCGCGTATACAAATTAGGAAGTATACGCCAACCGGCGCGAAAGGAAATAGAAAAAAAGGACACCGCGTGGGCGAAGGGAGAACAAAAAGCCGACGTCGAAGGAGACGGGCTTGTAAAATAAAGGCGAGATTTGACCGGCTGTGGCTAGCTTGCGGTCGAAAGAAAGAGAAACGCGTGTTAGCTTAGATGGACATGGGGCAGTGAGAAACTATTTAGGTGGTGTCGCGGCGGGAGAATAACGGCAATAATTCTTTTGTTTAAAAATAGAGAAAAATGGCGACTCGGGTTTATTTATTTTGTTTTAGTTTGTTCATGCGAAGCTACATTACTAGCTGGTCGTAAAATAAGCTTAAGTATGATATTTTAATTTATGTAGAGTTCGTATTTTTAATTATAGAGCCAATTCCGTATTAATTATTATTTTGTACCAATATACATTAGTGATTTAAAAAGTTTTTTTTTTTTAAATAATTGGTTGCCATCGGGTAGAATAGAAACCAAAATATTTTGCTCTCTAACGTTATTCGCTACTATTTTAGGTAAGGCTACATGCTTATCAAAATATTACAAATTAACTGACTTAAACGTATAAATGTATATTTGCTCATGCATAAAGGATACATTACACCTGTCTGGTTCCAATTTTTTCAGATCGGATTATTCCACATGTCTGAATAGCCTATATATCAAGTTTCAGTATCTGTGGAACAGAAAAACAAAGAGAGTAGTTTGGTAGAAACCGTTCTGTCCGCACGTATGCAAAGACATATATATAAGAGAGGGAGAGAATTTTCCTTTCTATTTCATTGCGAACATGTTGTAAACGAAACAAAAACTACCCACACCACACACACACACACACACACACACACATACACAGACTAGAAATGCTTATTATTATTTTTAAAGAACATTCTCCATCCTATTTAGCTATTTAAATATTTTTTTTATATGGTTTTATTACGGATATAAATTATTATTATTATTATTATTATTATTATTATTATTATTATTATTATTATTATTATTATTCACTATAAGCTTTTACACAGGCCATTGTCAAAGAATTCTCTTTGAAAACTTCTGAATTACAACAAGTTTCCTCAGATTTCCAGTAATTTCCTCTTCTATCGAAAACCTTTGCAAATTAATTTGCGTCTGCCATTGATTTCTCATTGGTAGCGACCATTGGTTTTCACTTGTGTATGGGTGGCAATAAGCCTCCCCAAGGTCCCAGCCCATTATTCTCTCCAATTTATACACTGTAATTTAATATTTTAATGATATATATATATATTTTTTCCACTGATTTTCTTCAGTTTTCTTCAGTTTTTGTTTAAAATATGGATATTTTATATACTTCAGTTCAAGTATTCAGATTTGAAACGAAACAGTCGTCAAAAACAGCCTGAAGACGATCGAAGAAAATCAGTTGAAATTTCTTGCAAAAGAAAAAAAAATCAGATGGACAAAAACGACTATGGAACTTTCTTACACAAATTCGATCGAGATATTAGAACGACCATACGAAAAATGGAGAAATTAAAAAAAAAAAA
>NC_136495.1:56514075-56536575 GCF_053919585.1 Euprymna scolopes | reverse complement strand
CCTCATCTCCAAAAACAGAAAATCTTTATAGTTACGGATACCCTTCTCTTTTTATTACATACAACATTTCATTGATCCTAGATGTAAAACTGAAACTATATATTGATCAATAATTAATTGGAATTAATAAAAACGTGCAAATATCTTACGAGAATATATATTATTTATACTAAATGGGTCGTATTTTATTCTTACATTGGATATTAATCTCACAATGTTTCGACCAGCTAAACCTCGACGTTCTTAATCTACGGGAGTAGCGTGTTTTCATCGCGTCAACCATGATTGAGTATACGAAGTACCTCCATTAAGTTTACAGACTATTTTTTTTTTTTTTTTTTTTGCACAGGCATTTAAAATTGTTGCAGACTCATGAAAATCCAGGATATTATTGCTAGATGTCTTATGATATGACTGACTAACTTTTATGCTTTCAGTTTCAAATGAACAGCTACAGTAGGAATAAGAACACACCCTACTAAAACCTGATTGTCACAGCTAATGGATTGCAAAAATGCAATCAGGACGTAAGGACACGTTACAAGAACGATATGCAATAAAATTTTGTTTCAAACTTGGAAAAAAAGGCACAGAAACGTAAGGAATGCTTCAGACTGGTTTTGGACCATCTTGCATGAATCGAGCATCAGTTTTTGATTAGTATAAACGATTTAAGGAAGGCAGGAAGTCTGTGAGGGATGATGAGACGTGTGGAAGGAGTAAGGAAGTCAGAACACCAGAGTTGATTGGCCAAATAAAGAATTTCATGGGTTCAGACCGTTGTGTGTCTATAAAGACAATAAGTGCACAGTTTGATGTCAGTGTGGGAACTGTACACACAATTATTTGTGAGGAACTGAAGATGCGGAAGATTGGCTAAGTTTGTCCTAAGGATGCTCCATGCTTGTCACAAATTATTTGACCAAGATGGACCTCAACACAGTTCTTCACCCTCCCTATAGTCTAGACCTTGCTCCCTGTGACTTTTGGTTATTTCCTAATCTCAAGGAAAACCTTAAAGGCTGTCGTTATGAGTCAATTGAGGCGATGAAAGAGGGTGTGACTAGTGTAATTGACACGCTCACACTAGAGGACTTCCATGGGGCCTTCCAGAAGTTGTTGGGATGATATTACAGGTGCATTGCAGCCGGAGGAGATTACTTCGAAGGGGACTAGTGTTTTTTTTTTGCGTGTACTATCAATAGACGTGCCCATATGAAAAAGTTTCGATGACTTCATTCAATCTCGAAAGACAAAGGATACCCCCTGCAGGGGCAGCTGTGTGTGAAATTGTGAGGCAAGGGTTGCGCAAAACCCAGACCCACCTCTCCTGAATCGGTACTGTTTGAGTTCAGTGGCAAGGAGAAGTCCATGACGAATGGAAACAATGCCGAGATAAGCGGAGAACACATACAGAACATAGAAGTCCCAAATGGTCGCCCATTTAATACTGACTAGGTTTAACGTTGCTTAACTTTGGTGATCCAGCGGGAACCGGTGTTTAAACGTGAATTATGTCGTACCCGAAAAATTCTCGAAACTTATTTAAGACACCTCGTAAGTTTTAAGTGATTCGTAATTGTATTCTTAGTATCGTCTTTACTAAGGATTGAACTTTCAAACTCAACAAGATTGTAAAAAAAAAAAAAAAAAATCCTATTTTCGGTAAGCGTAGTCTTGACGAAAATCGGAAGTTACCTATGCCGACACATTGTAGAAAATATCATTCTAAATTAGAACTGAGATTATTTGACTACTACAGCACATCGTTGGTGGTAAGTTCCAAAACATCATAATGCGTCAATAGAAACAATCTGTAAATTTGTTCGCAAAAACATTAGCTACAAATCTTATGTGATTGGCCAAACGTCATTTTACGTCAGCAAAAGTAAACGAAAGATGGATTAATCAGAACTATTGAACGTAAAGAATAAAAAATGAATGAAACCATTTTTACATGATCACGTGAGCGATGGGATTTAGCTTATTAGCTACCCAGACACCCAACTTGTGAACTACTGTGTATAGAGCAGAGTTGATGAACCCATTAAGTGTATATGATAAGAGTAATTTCCAATATGAACGATAATCATCTCCTCTTACTATAGAGTCGCTGCATGTCACACATGAAAAACGTTATCAAAATTGAAGGTGACTTTATTTCTTTTCTTTTTTTTCTTTTTTTTTACACAGTGATCACCACTTATCAAGGCCCGGAAGCCACTCAGGGATAAGAGTTATTGCAAGTACATTACGTTAGTGTGGAGATTTGATGAAGTGTTTACTTAAGGGGGCGGTTCATTAGGAATTTGTTAACGTTGGACTTGAAGACATCCAAGTTGTAGTCCGGTGGGAAGCAGGCAGACGGAACAGAGTTCCACAGGCGTGCAGTTGTAAGAAAGAAGCTTTGTTCATGGAATCCGCGTTTTGATTTAGGCACAGATATAGAGTGGGGGAAATTTTTCACTGTGGATTCAGCTAGACGGGTGTTTTTCGTGAAAGATTGGCGAGGGGGGACCAGAGATTGGAGTTCAGACGAGCACCTGCCATGGAAATAACGATAAAACAAGTATAGGCTCGCAACGTCTCTTCTGTGGGAGAGAGGTTGCAGGGTAGAGAAAAGGGCATCCCCCACTAAGCCACGAAGTCTATTTTGTATTCTGTCAAGGCAGGATAGGCTGTTTTTAGCAGCTCCTGCCAAGATATGGCAACAGTATTCCATCCTTGGACGTACTTGGCTTTTATATAGATAGAGAATTGAATCAGTAGTAAGATATCTTCTGGGGTCACCACTTAAGGCTTTATGGTTGCCGTGATGATCGATGATGGTGAAAATTAGATAAGTTAATCTATTTCAGAGGACGACTCATCAAGCACTTGTTTACGTTGGAGTTGAAAATGACCAAGTTCTAGTCAGCTGAGAAGCAGCTTCGCACTATTGTGTTTCAGACAAGCAAATCTGAAAAACAAAAAGCTCTGCTTATGGAATTTTCGTTTAGTTTTAAATGTCAGTTGTGTACACACAACTGACATTTAATATCTGTTGTTAAATATATTTCGCACGCTATATATATATATATATATATATATATATATATATATATATATATATACAGAGAGAGAGCGAGAGAGAGATATAGATATATAGATATACGTGTGTGTGTGTGTGTGTGTGTGTGTGTGTGTGTGTGTGTGTGTGTGTGTGTGTGTGTGTGTGTGGATCTATCTATACTCGTAGCCAGACTAAATATTGAAATGCTCATATTTTTAGTTCTATGGGACGAAACTACATGTAAATTTGCAGGCTTTTTGAAGATTATAATACTATTCTATCATAAAAAATTTTATGACAATTGGTAAAAAAGAACCTATATTTTCAAGCCAAACAAATAAATTTGTCTACATTTGTATATATATAGTGTCCTGGCAAGCCAGCTTTAGTTTTGCTGCTTTAGGGGGAATTTTTCTTAGGATTTTTTTATGCTTGCTTGTCTCCCCTGTAGCCTTGCAACGCTATTTACCAATATGGAAAAGGCAATTTGCTTGCGGCATTGTTACTGGGAAATAACTATAGAGGAGTGTAGAGGAGTATAAGGAGGCTATAGCAATGTATTGCTATAGCCTCCTTAAACTCCTCCATATATATATATATATATATATATATATATATATATATATATAATTTCAGTCCCAAGCCCTTTGGTAAATTTGTTTCTGTAGGGGTTAAGATAACAAGCAATGATATAACGAAAGGAAAAACGAAGTATTACGCAACGCATGCATATATTGACATTTAGAAATAGAAAAGGGGGAGGCGCAACACGTATTCCAACGCAGTACAGCTTCAACACAGCCAAGAGATAGAAAAGGAAACAAAATGCATATATTTCAGCACGCACGTATTTTTGATCAAAGGCAAAAAATCAAAAACTAGAAAACACAACAATCTCGAGGTGTAAAGGCATAACATAAACCCATTAATAGAGGAAATTTTCGAGTCCCAAAACAAAAATATCTTAATATGTTCAACTAAGAATGCAAGTGAAAAAAAAAATTCTTAATAACAATCCTTCTATAGACTTATTTTAATTTTTCTCAATTATTTATTTTAAATTCGCTATAATTAAATCACTATTCTTTTAGTACATGATGGCTTATTCCCCCTGGTTTGAATTGTTTCCTTGTTTTGTTTTGTTTTGTTTTGTTTGTTTGTTTGTTTGTTTGTTTGTTTGTTTGTTTGATTTTGTTTTTTTAAAACCATGTTTTAAGGAAAATGTAGTTAGGCTTTAAAAAGTGTGTTATGTTCAGTCTTTAAAAAGAATATTTTTGCTCTTATACTCTCTCTTTCTCTCCCTCTTCATATATACATATACATACATATATATATATATATATATATATATATATATACATATATATATATATATATATATATATATATATATATATATTAGTATTCTCGAATTTCTGAAACGTATGTTTTTCTTTCCTTGTAGAAAAACTTGTTTTCGAGATGTACTTCTTGTTGTATCCCACCCATGTGTGCCTGTCTATAATATTTACCTGTCTCTATTGATTTGTGTGATGGCAGTATCGGCTATATTCACAAAGAAACACGTGTAAGACGCTTAATGAAAAGTTAATATAAAAATGCATGTATATATTAAAAAATGCAAAAGATAAAAAAAAATAATAGCTGAATATAAGAAATAAAAATCATGATTGTGGATTGACTTTTTCTTGTAATGAAAATGTACATTTACCATATATCTGCTCTTAATTCGATAATGCATCTTCATTGAGCTTACCATTCGTAACAATTCTGACTAATTTTAAGAGATATATATCTTACAAAGATGTACATTTATATATATATATATATATATATATATATATATATATATATATATATATATATATATATATACTAGCTGGCCATCCGGCGTTGTTCGGTCTTACAATACGTTTACACATATTTTAATTTATGCAGATTCGGTATGTATTATTATAGAATCAATCCTATATTTATTCTTATATATTATGAGAAATAATTTAGTCGGTGGACTAATTCGCAAAAAATATTTTTTTTTTTAATAAATAAATAATAATGAGAATGTCGTTCATCAAATTCCGTCTGTGTTTGTTTACAACATCACGTCAGCTTATATTTGGGCTTGACGATCTTAAACATAGTCTTTCTTCTGTTATAGATAAAAAGAAGAATGTTTCCAGGGAATATTTTAAGTTACACCGGCCGTTTCGAAACATATAAGGAAGGAACTCACGCACACATACACACAAAGTGAGTTGTATATAATAGTATCATACATATATATATATATATATATATAGAGAGAGAGAGAGAGAGAGAGGCAGAGAAAGAAAGAGAGAGAGAGCGAGAGAGGGGAGAGAGAAATAAATATATATATATATATATTATATATATATATGTATATATGTATGTATTTCTTAATTTTCTCATAACACTGTGATTTTTATATGGAAATCGCTCCAGACAAGGTACGAAGCTAACAGGGACGAAAGACTATTATTACAAACACAAATGATGGTTTTTAAAAGTTTTGTAAAGACCAAGTTTACGTGTGAGCAGAAAATAATCATCAGGCAAAAAGTTCCACAAGTTTGTCGTTCTTGGAAGGAAACTTCTGCTATAGGAAGTTTTTTTTTACATAGGCATCACAACTTATCAAGGCCAATAGGGCACTCGAGGATAAGGGTTAAAGAGTTTGCAGTAGAAATTGGACAATATAGTAATCGTTAGTAATGAAAATTCGGTAAATTTGTTAACTTATATGGAACAGCTCATCAAGAACTTGTTTACATTAGACTTGAAGACAACCATATTGTAGTCAGCTGGAAAGCAGGAAAACGAAAACCAAGTCCACAGGTATGCAGTTCTAAGAAAGAAGCTTTGTTCATGGGATCTACGTTTAGGTTTAGGCACAGATAAAGAGTGAGGGTAATTGTTGATAGTGTTTTTCTTCTAAACAGGTGTTTCTTATGAAAGTTGTATGACGATGAGGTATCAAAACAGTAAATCAATGTAAACCACTTGTCCAATAATGCAAATAAGCTGAAACACAGGAAACAGGTAATATATCGCACAACATATGCTATAATAGTATTCATAGGAAAAAAAAACTGAGGCGAACAACATCAGGTCCGTGAGACAGAGAATAATAAAGGTTCTGGTCAGTTGAATTACGAATAAATGTCTGCACCTTATAAAGGACCCTCAAATGGAACAAAGATTTTCAACTCATATATGACAATAGTACTCTTTTTAATGGCGTTTTAATATTTTTAACGTTTTGCTGTAATCCTATCATATGTTTTTTTCTACTTTGAGTGTCAAAAAATCATCGATATATTTGATCTCTCCTCTCCTCCCTAATTGTTTTTTACAATTCTTATTTTTGTTCTTTCGCAAACTTGGTTCGGTTGTGTTTTGTTTTTGTTTTTTTGTTGTTTTTTTTTATTATTATTCTGCAGTGATAATTTCTTTGAGCTAATTCCCCTTTTCTCGTTTCTCTTATCATTTTAATGAATTCTCTGTTCGGGGGTTGCATCCCATTTTTATCTCCTTTTGTAAAGCTTGCCTAAGGTTTCTTTGTGTGTTTTATTACGTCGCAATCATCGTTGTCTTCTTTTTTTTTACGTATCTGATATGTAATCCAATCATGCGTTTGTATTTGTTTATAAAAAATAAAATTTCATCAAAAGTGTTCGAATAATTACTCTTATCGAAATATATACCTGGAAATCCCACCTACAACAATAATGTAATTGCTATTTACATCTTAATAGTTAAGGCACTGTGTATTTCTTGACTCTCTCTCTCTCTCTCTCTCTTTCTTTCTCTCTCTCTCTCTATTTATCTATCTCTCTATCTATCTATCTATCTTTTTTATATATTCCCCTTCTATCTCTCTCTTTCTCTCTTTCTATCTCTTTTGCATGTATCCCTCTCCTCTCTCTTTCTTTCTCTCTTTTTATCTCTCTCTTTCTATCCCTTTTGTATGTATCCTTTTCCCCCCTCTCTCTCTTTCTCTCTCTCTTTCTATTTATTTGGTATGTATTCCTCTCCCCCCTCTGTGCCTGTCTCTCTCTCTCTGTCTCTCTTTCTCTGTCTATCTACTTTTTATGTATCGCTCTCCTCTCTCTCTCTCTCTCTCTCTCTCTCTCTCTCTCTCTCTATATATATATATATATATATATATATATATATATATATATATATATATACATACATGCTCAACTCCCTACATAGTATCCCTGCAACTTATGTCCCTGATAGTAGTTGCTTACATCAAAGTGGCACTGTGCCTTGTTTGGAGTGAAAATGTAATGAAAAAAAAAAGATTTATATATATATATATATATATATATATATATATATATATATATATATATATATATATATATATATATATATATATATATATGTATATATATATATGTATATATTTGGTAATTTATGAAGATATATTTATGATATTTAAGCTACACAGAGGTTTCCGCATTTCATCGCCGTGGCGAGTTGTCAGGCTACAATGTGTATATATATATATATATATATATATATATATATATATATATATATATATGTATATATGTATATATATATATGTGTGTGTGTGTGTGTGTGTGTGTGTGTGTGTGTGTGTGTGTGTGTGTGTGTGTGTGTGTGTGTGTTACAGATGTTTAGCATTACTGTCGTTTTAAAATTCTAAAAAGTCGCACGTTTGTGTTGTCTTGTAAGAGGGTGAGATACGATATGAAATAAACTACTGACTGCTCAACTCAGGCACACGGAGGTTCGGACATATTCACTCACTGACAAAGGCCGCTTATGTATATTGTCTCCTGACCTAACGCATGCATATAATTACACTGACAAAAAAGAGGCATATAGACATACACACTTCTAACAATCGTGTCTTCGAACGCGCTTTCCAACACTCAAGAAATACGAAAAATTTCAACTGTTCTAACGAACAATTTATTCACTCGAGATTTTTTAATTTATTCATAGGGCGGCTGGACAAGAACTTGTTTGTATTGGACTTGAAGACAATCATATTGTAGTCAGCTGGAAAGCAAGCCAAACGAACAGAGTTCCATAGGGTGGGCAGTTTTATGAAAGAAGCTTTGTTCATGAAATTTGCGTTTACATTTAGGCACAGATATACAGTAGGATAAATTGTCAATGGTCGTTTTAGCTAAACGATTTTTTTTTTTAAGTTTGGCCTAGTGGACCATAGATTGAAGCTTAGAGAAGCACTTGATATGAAAATAACGATAGAGCAGAGAAGGGTTTGGAACACGTCTTCTGTCGGAAAGAGATTGCAGAGAAGAAAAAGGAGCACTATCCACTAGGTTTTGAAGCCGGTTTTGGACTTCGTCAAGGCAGGATAAAACACCTCGAGCAGCTCCCGGCAAGATATGGAAATAGTATTCAATTGTGGGACGTATCTGTCTTTGATGCAGGTAGAGGAGTTAGATATCTTCTGGGGCGTTAAATAACGCAAAAAAATTTCTAGCGACCTTGATAACAGATTGGTTGCAATCCTTTACCTTTCATAACACTGTAAATTTGTATCCATCTATATATATATATATATATATATATATATATATATATATATATATATATATATATATATATATATATATTATTATTATTATTATTATTATTATTAATGCCTACAGACACTAGTGCTTCATCTTTTCGGAAACCATCAGTGCAGAGTGTCACAATTACCGCCGATCGGGAGATTCGAACCCGGCAACGAAGCCATCTCTGACTCCATTAGCAAGGAAAAAATCCAAACTAAAAAAATTATCACTATAATTATTTCTTAATATTTACAGACACTAGTGTTTCATCCTTTCGGAAATCATCAGTGAACGGTGTCAGGATTACCGCCGGTCGGGATATATATATATATATATATATATATATATATATATATATATATATATATATATATATATATATAAGTAGGTCACCTTAGCTCATAAGCGCAGATAGCCATATAATGATTAGATCACTCTGACTGACGTTAAAAAGCATTTAATAAGAATAAATGTTTAATTTCAACTGTATCTCTCGCGGTTGGCAGTAGCCGAATGGTTGGGGTCCTTGCTAATGACGTCAGACATGATTTCTGTTGCCCGGGTTTAAATTTCTCGACTGGCGTTAATCGAAAAAGAATATCTTATATCTAGGCTCGAACGTGCAATCTTAAGATAACGACGCTGCCACTATAACGACTGGTCTATGATCGTGTGAGCGAATTTAGGTCGCTTTTTTTATATTTAAACTAATCCCCAAAAGAACGTTTTTTGCACATGCGTGTTTGGCTAAATTTTCATGAAGGAACGATTTTTTGCTACCTCTCCCTGTAAAAGGTGAAGCTGAGGGTGAAGGAAGTTGAGGGTGAACGAATTAATGTTTTTAGTCATGCTTTCGATATTTGTCGTCCGAAGGGTCGAGCTTCAAAACGATACCGATGTTTTAGGCAGATATACAAACATACATACATACGTTTAAACAGATTTTTCTCTTTATATTATAGAAGATGAAGAACGTAACTGAATGTATTTTGCGTTTTGATGCCTCGTTTGTTAATTTTCTAGGGGTCGCATAAGCGATTAGTAAAGGTAGTCCATTTTGAGGATTTGTATCGGGAGGAAAATATTTGCGTCTTTGATTTCCTCCAAATTAGTTTTTATTGTTTCTTTGGATCGGCTGAAATTTTAGACGCGTTTGCTTTAAAATCAAGTCGAAAATAATGGCTAAACAGGGGTATGTATTCAACGTTGGAAACTGCTCGTTAATCTTTAGAGGGCTCGTCCACGACTCTTTCTAAGGTTATACTGGGTTAAAAATGTCTCATGAGAATCGACTCAGATTTCATACTCGGTTGATGAAAGGCTAACGTAACCGGTATCCATGGTTACTTTGTTTTGAACTTTTATCCTTCCGGTGCAACAATCTAAGATCAAGGTATATATGTGTCCATGTCTGGTCCTTTCACTTCTGTCACCTCCCCAAATGGGAAGCGACAGACCCTTATTGTTGAGATGCACTTGCTCTGCAATATTTAACGGAAATAGGCAGATGGTAAATATCAAAAGCTTTGCCGAAATGACTCTTACCGTGTGGAACGATAAAGTTGTCGCCCGAAAGAAAACAACACTACAGCTTTATTTTAAAACTTTTATTGAAACTATCAATTCAGGTAACTTGATTATGTAGTAGAGCTGACATTTATTCGATGTAGCCGCAATCACCGCCTCAATGCGGGTTCGGAACTGGGAGCATGACTTTTCCACAAGCGCCGGCGAGAACTCGGCAAATACTCAGCGGGTGGCGGCAATCAGGTTGGCTTTGGTTTGTGGGAGATAATGTTCGTTATGTTCTCGACATGTGACTAAACGAAGTAGTCAGGTCGGAGGAGGAGGGGGCCAGGGAGAGAAGGGTACAAGTCGTAGCACTTCTTCTGAAGCCAAACCTGGATCTATTTGGACTTGTGGACCGGCGCCGAGTCCTGCAGCCACACCCAAGGTTTGCCAGTGCATCAATACTATTCAGCAAATCAAGGTACACTTTGGTGTTTACTTTTAAGCCAACTTCGAAGATGTGAGGTGGCATGATACGACCCTCACTTGAAACTACACCAAAGACCATAACCGTGGGTTGTCCGATGCATTGAGCTGTGCTCTCCAGCGTTGAACCGTCTGTATTTGTACTTTGATGATGCTAGAAATGGTCCTATTGTCATAAGTTGGATAAGAAGGGAGCACGAGTTTACAGCGGCGCATCTCCGATCTCGCTCGTTGAACAGTGTGTCATTTTTCACACATGATAGAAGGCTGGTATCACTCTTGGGGTTTGTATATGATTGGCCATAAGTAGATGGTCTATTACCAAAAAAAAAGAAAACTGCTTTTCATCAAATGGAAATGGAATCATGTTTTCTTTTCTAGAACGACAATTTTCTTGTTCTATCCTGTATTTACCATTTAGGATTACATTTATATTTGCATGAAAATATTTGAATAAATAGAGCATAATTTTCTGCGTCTAATGTATCTTGATATTGGCAGAAGAGGTTGATTGACCGTCATGGTATGGCGTAATCAAGGTGGCAGCAATCGAAGGAGATTAAGAACAATTCGTTGGGTTTAAACTCTTGACCATCATCCAGTGACGACAGGAGTTGATACTTTAGAAACAAAACGAACAAAACAATCCTTTTACCATCGGAATTAACAACTCAAGTTTTGGAAAATGCGTTGTGTTTATGTTAAAACAGATTAAATAGTAAAAAATGTTTTTATGATTAAAAAAAAAAGTCTAACTCCATTCACCTCAGCGTTTATTTGAGGAAAGAAAAGTGAACGAGGTATAAAAAAATGACTAAGTTCAGCACCCCCCCTCCCGCCATTTAGCCCCCAAAGTCCCCAGGAGACATCAAATCCTGGTGAAAATGAACAAACGGTGCAGTTTTAGGCCTTAACATAAGTAAATTTGAGTTCTGCACCATACAAAAAAAAAATGACTAAGTCCATCATTTGCCCCCACTATTTAGCCCCAAAAGTCCCCAAGCCTCAACATATTTAAATTTAAGTTTAGCACCATGCAAAACTGCTAAATAGACATCAACAGAAAACTTTGGACAACTATGGTAAAATAGTCCCAAAAATGAAGTGTTTTTATCAGCCGTAAAAGAGCCCCTCGGGTACACCAAAGAGTTATCGCGAACTGTAGACAAACAAAATTATATAAAAATCAGTTAGTTACAATTTTTCAAAAAGTTTTATAAAATTCTAAGCCATCAATTTCTTTTTAATAAGCACAAAAGTGTCAATTTTAGCCATTTTAACCCGAAAGACACCCCTATAGGGGGGGCAACTGGAGTTTTCCCAGAGAAAATAATACTTTTTGTACTCATATCATGTTTAATGTTCGTGCAAAAGTTCAAAAAATTCCAAGGCGTAGTTATTGAAAAAAGTTCGGATAGACGAACGGACTAACGGAAAAGGGCGAATTTACAGGTCCCCCTCTTTTTGTCGGGAGACAAAAAAAAAAAAAAAAAACTGTGCACGTTATAGAACATACAAATAAAGATAAAGTATTCCAACAGTAAAGTGAGTTTAAAGAACAGAGACCATAACAACATTATCTAATAAAGTATTTGTAGCATTTTGTTATCTTTAAACGTATAAAGCCGCCACTTCGCTGTGCAGCTCAAGACGGAATCATACTGCCTATAGTGCAGGCTTAAGTAAGCGCATAGAAACAGTAGTGACAGAAGATAATGTTGTTGGTGTTTCTTTTGTTAATTTACCAGTTCTCCCAGGAATGATATTCCAAGTTTCCAACGAGTCACAGAATATAGACAGAAATCTATAATTTCCATCATCACTAGGGCTATGACAAAAGCATATTCTTTTCACTGTTTTGACTCTTAAGTATATATCTGACACAGTGAGACACAGTAAATCAACCAAGAACGATACCACTCTATATAATAAAAACATATAAGATATCAACGGATACACACTCGAGAGTCAAAACAATGAAAAGAATATGCTGTTGCCCTAGCCCTAATCATCAGTAATGGGAGGTAGTTTTTTTTTTAATATTATCTAGTTTAGAAAAAGTATTGATTTGTTTTTGAAACGTATGTTAAGAAAATGAAAACAACGTTGATTTTGTTACCAAGATACATTTTTTTGTATGGATTTTATCAAAAGTACTTTTGTATGAGAAAGATAAATAAAAAGACAATATCTACCTTCAAAAAAGGATGACATTGATTATGTTACTCCATTGCTTTAACGTGTTTCTTCTTGATCCGCTTTTTTGTTGACTTCGACGCATGCTTTATATAATTTCACGCCTGATACCCAACCATGACCTTTACTAACTTACATAAGGCAAGGAGTGTTTCATTAATGATCTTTCTGTACTTGGCCCTGTTCAATGTTAATGTTTCCATCACCATGCTTAATAATCAAGTGGTATTCTTGGAGTCTAAGTCAGCTTTTTACACCAGAACGGCGAATTGATTTAATGCCAAACACCTCTTCCTTTCTACTATCCTATGAATTATCCAGGTATTCAACAGTAAATACGAGCTTGCGTATATGCGTAAATGCAGGCTTGCTTACATATGCCTTTTCGGCATTACATGATTTTCAGCAAACTACCACGTAATGTGTCACTAACGGTAATCATGCTACAGGGTGGAACTTACAAAGTTGTCGCCCTAAAGAATACAACACTGCAGATTTATTTTAAAAACTTTTATTGTAAATATTAAGGTAACTTGATTATGTAGTAGAGCTGACATCTATTTAATGTGGCTATCGTCAGTCTCAATCACCCCTCGATACGAGTTCGCAACTGGGAGTATGTCTTTTCCACAAACGCTGACAGGAGCTCCGCGAATACTCGGCGGATGCCGGCGATCAGGCTGTCTTTGTTGTTGTGGGAGGTCATGTTGGTGATGTTCTCGACGTATGGCCAAATGGAGTAGTCCAGTGAGTCCAGGTCGAGAGAGCGGGGGGGGCAGTGATAGAAGGATACAAAGTCGTAGCACTTTTTCTGAAGCAAAGCCTGGCTCTTTTTCGACTTATGGGCCGGCGCTGAGGCCTGCTGCATTCTGAGAGTGCTAGCAATGGTCCTGTTGTAATAATTTGGCTCGATAGAGAGCATGAGTTGTACAGCGGTGCATCTCTGACCTCAATCATTGAACATTGTGTCACTTTTAGACACGAAAGAAGGCTCCTATCACTCTTGGGATGTTTACACAACTAGGCAACTAGTAGATGATCTGCAACAACAAGAAAAAGGAGACCGATTTTCATCAAACGGAAATGGAATCGTCGTCTTTTCTATGGCGACAATTTTATCGTTCCACCCAGTGATTATAGTAACTGCTGACTTGAGATTAACAAGCAATGTCGTATAATTCTGTGTTTTGTTTCCCCCCCCCCTCACACACATAATATTTTTCATGATATGATTAATTCTGCATTATGAGACCAGGAGTGGAGCTCTAGACTAATAAATATTTGTAGTCGTTTGGTGTTTCTTCCATTTTCTCATTTTTACAATAACAGCTGAGTCTTTCTCACATATTTGTCTTGTAGAGTATCCCAGTATTGTAAAAGTATACGTTTTTTGTTCCCGGTGTTTATTTTAAATTTACTTTTTAGGGCTCAAATCAAGTTATTAAGTTAGATCCATGTCTAATGAACCTATATCTAAAATTTCAAGTGTTTAGACCCAAAATTGTCGGAGGAGTTTGGTAGAGTCCTCAAAGGTCAAATCGTTGAACTTTGACCCCTTAACGGCCAGATTTCTGGCCGAAAACCGATCATATACATTTTCCCAAATCTCAGTACTCTGTATATCAACTTTCGAGTCTGTAGACTAATAATTGACAGAGTTATTGCGTAGGGAAATATTAAGATTAAGGAAATTTTAATATTTCTTATTTACAAATCCTGTCAAGCAGTAAATTCCTGTAGATTAAAGTATTAAATTGCTGTTCGTGTATGTATTAACTGTAGACACAGGTTAATCTTCTCACACCATTCAAACACCCCCTGTAATAATTAACACATAATCTCATCAATAAATTACATAAAAAACACTCATTTCATTTCTGTTAAAAACCTATATTTGAATTTCAACAGATATATCTTTTTTTTCCAGTAAGAATATTAACTGCGTTCATATTTTTAAAATTACATTAACGACTATATGACGTCACTAAAATTTCCCTCTCTTTAACAGCGCCAACCCTTCCCTCTCCTTTTAGAATTTCCAACGTCTTTTTCCGGTTTTCTGAAATAGAAATGCATCACACTGTGCACGTGAAACATTTTCAAATATTTTGTACTGGTATTTTTTGTTTCTTAATCTCATTCATCTAGAGGAAGTCTCGAAATAAAGACGAAACGTTGATGAACACATAATACGGTTTGTTCCTTTTTATTTCTCTCTCTCTCTCTCTCTCTCTCTCTCTCTCTCTCTCTCTCTCGCTATATATATATATATATACATATATATATATGTGTGTGAGTCTATATATATATGTATATATATACATATATATTCATACACACATATATATAATGAATAAATGATAAAAGTCTATATTCCAAATTACATGATGTCGACAATCTTGCAATTTATTCCTTTATTTCAGTTGACACTTAAAATTCTTGACATTATCTGTTTCGTAGCACAAAATCAATCACTTAATTATTATATCAATCAGTGAAACTATTTTGGCCTTAACTCATGAGAAGAAATAGAAACACTCAATCCACCAAAAGGAAATAAAATGAGTTTGGACATAATTAAAAAAAAATCCGAAAATTGGAAGAGAAGCTGCCAATACCTTATATTTTGCTTACTTTACGCTATTTTTCTTGGTGGTTTTGTGCTACGAAACAGATACTCTCAAAAATTGTAAGTGTCAACTCAAGCAAAGAAATAAACTGTAAGGCGGTCAACATCATGAAATTAACATATAGACTTTTGTCATCCATCCATTATATGCTCTGTAATTACATTGAGCTTCTTAATTAAGGATAGGTATATATAAAAAGGAAATATTAGTGAATAAATAATATTTCTAGAAGTATATATATATATATATATACATACATATATATATACATATAAATATATATATATATACATATATATATATATATATATATATATATATATATATATATATATATATATATATATATATATATAGTCTTGGAAGTTTTTAACCTTTAAAACTATATATATATATATATATATATATATATATATATATATATATATATATATATATATATATATATATACATTAAAAGTCTTTACCAGGAAGTTATGCAATCAATCAAAGTGACCGTTAGAAAATTTATTTAATAGCAGTAAATAACATATAGATGTTTATAATGAATTTATTTCTAATCATATTTTTCTAATTAAATGCATTTTCTGTTCAAACAATAATAAACAAAATGCATTTTTTTAATTTTAACGAATTTTATTTTGTATGAATTCTATAACTGCGAAGTGTAACAAACACTGAAAAGTTCACATGCGCATTGTGTGTGTATGTATATATATATATATATATATATATATATGCATATATATACATATATATATATGTGTATATATATACATATATATGTGTGTGTGTGTGTGTATTCCTTTCCCTGATACCTCGAAGCGATTTATTATTCTATAAAGATAGAGAGAGAAAGAGAGAGAGAGAGAGAGACAGACAGACAGACAGACAGGAAGAAAGAAAGAGAAAACGAGAGCGTGAGAGAGAGAAATGAACAAACCAAATTATGTGTTCATCAACGTTTTGTCTTTATTGCAAGACTTCCTCTGGATGAATGAAATTGGTTTGTTTTTTTTTCTCTCTATTTCGCTGAAATACTATTTCTATTATTCTCATTATATATATATATATATATATATATATATCCCTATAATTTTTTTATTTTGCGTGTGTGAAAAAAATAAAACACCCTTGTTTTATTTTTTAAGAGAAAATACAACTTTGTTATATATAGGTCGTTGAATTGCATTCATCTGCAAAAGATTTTGATAATTTGCATATTCTTTTAAACATTCATTTTAATTAATTCCCTGTTAGTATTGGGGGGTCTGATGGGATTATCATCTTTACTTAACTATTACGTGTAATTATATTCACGCAGATATTCTACATGATTTATAATTGCGTAATATTTCTGTAAAAAAGTTATAGTAAACACAAACCTCTTTCTGTATATATGTATGCATGTGTATGCATAGTTGTTTAAAAAATTCAGCCTACCAAACCCCTAAGTCAGTTCTTGATCTAAAGGCATGAACCTTAATATATAGGGTATTCGAACCCATGCGAAACTTCATATTTGGACTTTAGCCTTGGAAAATCAGTACAAAGTGAGAAAATTTAAAAAATGGAATTCGCCAAGTGAAGGTCGAACGATTGCATTACGAATATGCAGGCATAACGTAATAGCTATTGGTTCATATTTTAATTTTCAGCCTTACAGCAAACATATCTTCATAGCTTAGGCATTAATGGCAAAGGAAAAAGTAAATCGTAAGCTGAACGTTTTTGTTTCGATTCTCGATGGTGGAGCACGAGTCAATTTTTTAAAACTTTTTAAATAATTACTATATATTGGGTCCACTATAATATAATAATAAATAAGAAGTCTACATTAATAAAAATATCATATTGAAGCGTATTTTACGACCGGGCAATGCCGGGCGGTCTGCTTATATATATATATATATATATATATATATATATATATATATATAGAGAGAGAGAGAGAGAGAGAGAGAGAGAGAGAGAGAGAGAGTACTGTTTCGCTGTTTAAGCTTATCAGTGTGGCTAGACAAGCAACTACCTAAAGCCAGGATCGAAACCCGACCGCCCAAACAACAGTCGGAGCTTCTGTGGTTGTAGGTCCAATCCCCGACTAAGGTAGGATGCTAGTCTAGCCACACTGATGAGTTGTATATATATATATATATATATATATATATATATATATATATATATATATATATATATATATAGTGAATGAATGACAAAAGTCTATATTCCAAAATTCATGATATTGACCATCTTAAAATTTATTCCTTTAATTCAGTTGACATTTACAATGCTTGAGAGTATGTGTTTCCTAGCACAAAATCAATCACTTAATTATTATAACAATTAGTGAATCTATTTTACCCTTTACTCATCAGAGGAAATAACAACAATTAACCCATCAAAAAGTGCGTTTTGATAAAATTAAAATTCGAAAATTGGAAGAGAAGCTATAAATACCTTATAACATGTTTACATTAGCCCATTTTGAATTTAGAAATAAAGTCACTATATTGCTCTGTAGTAACATTGAGTTTCTTAAATTAGGATTAGTATATGCAGGGTGACCCCCCAAAAAAGACAAAAGTTAAATGGAGGTCGTCTAGAACATATACTGTAGAACGGAGAAAAAAAGGCCAAAGACCCTAGTGGTTTGATGTGATGTTTTGAATATAATAAACTAGTTATGACTAAAGTTTTATTTCATTCAGACAAAACACTAAGAAACGGGGCCTAATTAGAGTTGGGTCCGTTTTTTTTGGGGGGGGGGAGTCATCCTGTATTATAAGGAAATAAAGTATATTTCCACAGAAATATAAATATATATATACATATATATATACATATAAATACATACATATATATATAAATATATATATATACATATAAATACATACATATACATACATATATATATATTTATATATATATATATATATATATATATATATATATATATGTAGAATAAATGAGCAAAAAAGTAAATGAGCTAAAAAGTATTTTCTTTATTAAGCAAACCTTTCAACACAATAGAAGCTCTACTTAGCTAAATGGGATAATAAATAAATTTAATTAAATAGATGAGGAAGAAAAGTTATATAGAACATAAATAAATAACCAGGACATTAAGGACAGAAACAATGGGGGAAAAAAAGAATAGAACAATTTTAGGCCATGACATTTCGAAGCTAAATGCATTTAGCTTCGAAATGTCGTGGCTTAAAAAAGTTATTTACCCTTTACTCTCGGTTTCGTTCTTATTCACCTGATGATTTCTTAAAGTTCTATGAACCATTTATTCCTTTTTTTTTATATTTAATTTATAAAATATATAAAAATATATATAGTAAAGAAAATATGTAAAATTATATCTCTGCGGGGATGAAACGCGGACGCCTCTGTGTAGATTAATTGGTATAAATATACTTTACTGCTTAACTCTGCGTATTTAGCATTGTTCAGATAAATACTGAAACGTATATATATATATATATATATATATATATATATATATATATATGTGTATATATATATGTGTGTGTATATATAGTAAGTTATAAAATGTATATGGCGATAAAGCTACACTGAATATTCCGCGTTTCATCCACTCTAGGATTCTTCAGGCTTATGCGCATAAGCCTGAAGAATCCTAGAGTGGATGAAATGCGGAATCCTAGAGTAGATGAAACGCGGAATATTCAGTGTAGCTTAATCGCCATATACATTTTATAACTTACTAACTAGCTCTACCTACGTATTGAGCACTTTTGAAGTAAATACTTAAAATTTACGCATAAATCTATACTTTCGTATATTAATTTTATGTGAGTAACTTAAGTAGTTTTATATATATATATATATATATATATATATATATATATATATATCACTTCATAATATGTGTGATCATGAAATAATATATATGTATTTGTGTATATATTATGTTTACGTTTATATATGTATGTTCTATTGTGATATTTATGATACATGCCTTTTTATGCTTGTATACATAGTGTATCTTAATTTCTATTGCATACATATGTGCGTGCATGTGTGTGTATGCCTGTATGTGTCTGCGTCTGTGTGTGTGATTAAGATAATAGTTCGGATAAAAAAAAAATGTATTGAGATGCAAAAAAAAATATGAATTATTTTTATGTGTATATCGGTACCTCCATGCAGTCTCGGAAGCTGTAGGGGCAGCTGCGCGTGTAATTGTGAGGCGACGGTTGCGCAATCCCCAACCGCACCTCTACTGAATCGGCACTGTTCGAGTCCAGTGGCAAGGAGAATGAGATGAGCGGAGAGCACATACAGCACCTGGAAGTTCAAAATGGTCACCCATTTAGTACTGACCAAGTTCAACGTAGCTTAACTTCGGTGAGCAAGCAACAATCGGGGTATCAACGTAGTTATGCTGTACTTTATATATATATATATATATATATATATATATATATATATATATATAGTGTAAATGGTAATTAATAAAAACTGAAGAAAGTGCTCAATACTGTTGTAGAGCAAAAATGCTTTCTGTAAAAATCTGAGGAAGCTACAGACGGCAAAAAAAAAAAAAAACGGCCGGGTAGCTGAAACAATAATGTAACTTAACAGAAAGATACGGTAATAAAAAATAAACGTATATATATATATATATGTGTGTGTGTGTGTGTGTGTGTGTGTGTGTGTGTGTGCATTTATCTATTTATCTATACATATATTTACATATACAATTATTTACATTTTTTCCACATTTCAATACATTGTTTTCAATCAAACCATTGTCCTAATCAAACTGCATTTTTACATATTTTTTCAGCAGTGCGGCAAACTCTAGTGTTATTTTTACAAGCTTTCTTTGTTTATCTCGCAAACTTTGCACGTGACGTGCCTGACGTGGTTACAAAAAAAAAACTTTTTGAAGTAATACCGTAATTAATAATCCTCGTCCTTTAATATTTCATAATTTATAGGAAACTCTTATTAGCGAATAAAATTTGATCGGCTACAACACAAACTTTCTATTTTACTAACTTATTTAATTTTATGTGATATGCCCCCGTACCCCGCCTTTCTGGATTAGCTTTAAACGATGTTTATCTGAAATCAGCGATTTTTTTTCCAGCCTTGGAGTGTAAATTACTTATTTCTTCGTACAATATTTAGTTGATAATTTTCAGCAATGTTATCACATGGGAGCGTGCCATTATCTTTAAAACAATTTATAGTATAAACGTGGATTTTTTTGTTTCTGATTCCTTATCTAGAACACGTAGATTAAACTTGTACAATATCAAATTTGAAGTCAACTGAATTTAAAAAACGTATAACTAAAAACGATGAATAGAACAATAGTCCGAAAACAAACTAAAATGTAAATAACGATAACTGATATTTCAAATTATTTAGTAAACTAGCTGGATTGGTATTCTAGCGTTGCCCGGAAAAGTTGCAGAGATCAAGAATTATAACACCCAGAAATAAACTGACCGGAAAGAGCCGGAAATTTTTTTCACTCAAATGTTTCTATACACGAAAAATGTTTGTAAATAGAAACGTGTGTTATATTAAAATGAAAATAAGCACTATACTAAAAAAAATTAATTGTATGTTATTTTGCAACGCAATATGTAAACCTTACAGCGTGATAGTATACACATGTTCGAATATATCAGAAAACTATCGTTCTTCGATTTTGAATATGAATTAGGCGTTTTAATCTTAGTGTCAGTGAGATAAATTCATTTTATTTTAATCCATGGCAAGTGTTCGACTGAGCTCCAATCTTTCACAAAAAGTTTTGGTCTAGCTAAAATCACTATTAATCAATTCCCCCACTCTCTATCGGTGCCTCAACCTAAACGTGGGTTCCTAGAACTGTCCGGCTGGGGAATTCTGTTCCAGTAGTCTGCTTTCCAACGGACTACAATATTGACGGTTTCAAGTCGAATGTAAACAAGTTCGTATTGAACCGTCCTCGTAAATAATCTAATCATACCAAATTTCCATCATAAAACATTATTATGCTACTGTCCCATTGACTATATAATACACACATTAACCCTTATCCTCGACTGGCCCCCGGACCTCGACATGTGGTACCCCTTTCTTTTAAAAAAGTAGGTTTAATCCTCATAAAACTCTTTATCTGTGCCTAAACCTAAGCGTAGGGTCCATGAAAAAAGTTTCTTTCTTAGAACTGCGGGTCTGTGGATCTCTCTTTCGTTTGCCTGCTTTCAATTTTTGTCGTCCTCAAGTCCAACGTAAACAAATTTTGGATGAGCCGTTTCTTTAAATAATCCAATCTACCAAATTTCCACTACTAACGATTGCTACGATATTGTCCCATTGACTACTGTACGCTTCTTATCCCTTATCCTCGAGTGGCCTCTGAGCCTTGATAAGTTATGATTCCTATGTAAAAAAAAAAAAAAAAAATCTAGCCATCTCCGAAATCCTAGATCGTGTGGGTAAAGGGTACATTCTTTAAATATTGCGCCAGAGGTTTCGGTTGTTTTAGTTGTTAATCCTTGAAATGCTGTCGAAAAAAAGTATATAGAAATCGTTTTTAGCACAAACAGAACAAAATAAACGTTAATGCCTGTACAAGTTAATCTTTTGAAAAGTTTAATTTTGTCAAATTTCTACGATTTGAAACTTTTAAGAAATGTAATCTATTACAGTTTATAATTAACAAAAATATTTCTTTTTCTTTTACACGGGAATTACAACTCATCAATGCCCGGGGGCCACTCGAGGACAAGGGTTAATGGGTATACATTAGTCCATGTGATTATAGCGTAGTAAACATAAGTAGTAGGAATTTTGTAAATTGGATTACTTAGGGGGACGGTTTATCAAGAACTTGTTTACATTGGACTTGAAGACAATCAGATTGTTGTCAGCTGGGAAGCAGGGAATCGGAAGAAAGTTCCACAGGCGTGCAGTTCTAAGAAAGAAGCTTTGTTCATGGAATCTACGTTTAGGTTTAGGCACAGATAAAGAGTGTGGTAAATTATTGATAGTGGTTTTGGCTAGA